>NC_134364.1:21976673-22026673 GCF_048569485.1 Anomaloglossus baeobatrachus | reverse complement strand
TGTGTGTGTGTGTGTGTGTGTGTGTGTGTGTGTGTGTATATATATTATACAGCTCTGGGAAAATTTTAAGAGACCACTGCACAGTTTTATAAAAGAAATCACCATCTCTACATGTCTGGCAGCCATTTCATTCCAGTGTCAGTTGAATTCCAACCAGAGTACAGACAGGCAGATTGCGAAGGCGACTCTCCACTGACCAGGATGACCGTCATCTTATTCGAATGTCACTCAGCAACCGAAGGATGACATCAAGTGAAGGAATGGCAAATGGCAGCTGGGGTGAAGTGCATGGCAAGAACAGTTCGTAACAGGCTCCTAGAGGCAGGGCTCAAGTCATGTAAAGCTAGAAAAAAGCCTTTCATCAATGAGAGCCAGGATGAAGTTTGGCCCAATCCTTATGATCTTTGACATAAAGGACTGGAGTAAGGTAATCTTCTCTGATGAGTCTGGAGAGGTGAACAAGCCAGTGTCTTGCACCCATTGTGAAATTTGTTCGAAGATCGGTGATCTGGGGATGTTTCAGCAAGGCTGGAATTGGGCAGATTACACTTTGCGAATGACTTATGAATCAAGCGGCATACAAGGTTATCCTGGAAAAAAACAGTTGCTTCCTTCTGCTCAGGCAATGTTCCTAAGTAACAATAGCAGGGACTAAAACTTAACTTTTACAAGTTATCAATAAAATGACAAAGTGCAAGTGCAACATACATATAAGGTGCCAAAGAAACAAAAATTGGACCTAACACACACGTCTTGTACCTGTTCCAAGCTGTACCTATCCCTGCCATTGCAGGTTGATATACAGACCCTTTTTCTTTCCCCTGATGAACTCTCCCTATTGAGAGGGAAATGCGTTGGAGGGCGTTTCTTTTTCTTTTTGATGTGGTTGTGGGGCAGACAGCTCACTAGGGTGCTGCCCTTGTTAGGGCGGAAGCTATACATGGGGCACATCAGGGTTTTTTTGTACATGACAAATTGAGATTTTACCCTGGTGCTTCCAGCCCGCCTTCCTGTTTTGTATGCTTGGTATCCTTGCCTGTGGAGAAAAAACGGGTGAGATTATTCCAATTTTTGTTTATTTGGCACCTTATATGTATGTTGCACTTGCACTTTATTGTCATTTTATTGATAACTAGTAAAAGTTAAGTTTTAGTCCCTGCTATTGTTACTATCTTACTTTTGGACTATAGGGCATCATTTTTCTGCTTGGCAGATTTTGCTCCTTCCTTCAGGCAATGTTCCCCAACACTGAGGACTGGTTTTTCCAGCAGGACAATGCGCCATGCCACACAGCTAGGTCAATCAATGTGTGGATGAAGGACCACCACATCAACACCCTGTCATGAGCAGCCCAATCTCCAGACCTGAACCCCATTGAAAACCTCTGTAATGTAATAAAGAGGCAGATGGATAGTCACAAGCCATCAAACAAAGAACTACTGCTTACATTTTTGCACCAGTAGTGGCATAATGTCACCCAAAAGCCGTGTGAAGACTGGTGGAAAGCAGCCAAGACGCTTGAAAGCTGGGATTAAAAATCGTTGTTATTCTACAATATTTAATTTCGGAGCTCTTCTGGAGGTAAAACATTAGTATTCTTGTGTCTAAATGATCATAAACTTTTGTTTGCATTATTTGAAGTCTGAAAGCAATGTGCATTGTTTTGTTATTTTGACCCTTTCTCAATTTCAGAAAATAAATACAAAGTTTATTGCTCGGAAATTTGGAGACATTGTCAGTAGTTTATAGAATAAAAGAACTATTTTACTCAAAAATATACCTATAAACAGAAAACTGAAAATTTTGCAGTGATCTCTTAATGTTTGCCAGAGTATATTCTATATCTACATGCATATGTGTGGACATATAATGTGTGTATGAAGATATAATTATTTTACCAAGGTAGACTTATAATTTCTATATTATGGTAGCTTGTCCTGCTGGCGCTCAGCGTGGAGGTGCTAGTTATGGGAGTGCCTGCACTCGGCGTGGAGGTGCGGCCGCTTTTGTGTGGAGGGGCTGGCGCTTTTGTGTGGAGGGGCTGGCGCTTTTGTGTGGAGGGGCTGGCGCTTTTGTGTGGAGGGGCTGGCGCTTTTGTGTGGAGGGGCTGGCGCTTTTGTGTGGAGGGGCTGGCGCTTTGGCGTGGAGGGGCTGGCGCTTTGGCGTGGAGGGGCTGGCGCTTTGGCGTGGAGGGGCTGGCGCTTTGGCGTGGAGGGGCGGCCGCTTTGGCGTGGAGGGGCGGCCGCTTTGGCGTGGAGGGGCGGCCGCTTTGGCGTGGAGGGGCGGCCGCTTTGGCGTGGAGGGGCGGCCGCTTTGGCGTGGAGGGGCGGCCGCTTTGGCGTGGAAGGGCTGGCGCTTGGTGTGGAGGGGCGGCCGCTTGGCGTGGAGGGGCTGGCGCTTTGGCGTGGAGGGGCTGGCGCTTGGTGTGGAGGGGCGGCCGCTTGTTGTGCAGGTGCTGGCGCAGCGCTTGTTATAATAACGTGTGTTTTATCTCCATAGCACTGGAAAGAAATTCTACATCCTGACATCTGTTGGACGTTGATGTATAAAAACTCTCGGCCAAGTCCTTGTATGAGGGTCTTATGGCCGAGATAAAGACTGAATATATACACACATGTTCTGCTCAGAAATCCCGGAGATTACGTGTCGGCGCACGGCCAGGTCTCCTGCTTTTCCTATAAGACCTAATGTATTGTACTCCCGGCTCTTTAACCATCCAGCGCC
Organism: Anomaloglossus baeobatrachus; assembly: GCF_048569485.1. Taxonomy (NCBI): domain Eukaryota; kingdom Metazoa; phylum Chordata; class Amphibia; order Anura; family Aromobatidae; genus Anomaloglossus; species Anomaloglossus baeobatrachus. Next base: position 22,023,949 of record NC_134364.1, on the reverse strand, counting down.
CGCTGTGCCTCTATTAGCTTTATTATTTATATTCCAGAATTCTTCCTTGGAAGACACAAATTGAACCCAAGAAAAGGCAATTCCTTGAAAAATAACATTGAGATTTGAGAGCGTTGGTTATTTTCTATTCCCCTTCATTTACACACGGGAGCGTGACTCAGAAATTGTGTGTTTCCATAACGGGTCTACTCTTAACCTAAAACATAATGTGATCTTACAATTTTTCCGTCGTCATAGACCTCCTATAAGGATGTGATCAGCGTAAAGTTATGTGATGAGTGTATTTCCCCATTAAACATTCCTGTCGTGCTGCTGGATAGTGTCGTATATTAAAAGGACGGTAAATCTGAAGTTTGTCCTCTTTACTTTTGACTGCCGTAGTTTGTTCTGTTATCAGCCCGGTGGGCCTGGAAACCGTGAAATGTAGAGTTCTACATTGAAAGTCCATCTTCCAGGTCTCCTGTACTGAGAAGAACCTCTAGATACTTCTGCTTCAATATTGGTGAATTACAAAAATATTTGGAAGACCTTACCGTCATTATATATGCGGCTCTGTGGGTAGCCCGGTGTGGGGGGCTCTGTGGGTAGCCCGGTGTGGGGGGCTCTGTGGGTAGCCCGGTGTGGGGGGCTCTGTGGGTAGCCCGGTGTGGGGGGCTCTGTGGGTAGCCCGGTGTGGGGGGCTCTGTTGGTAGACCGGTAATTTTGAAGCACTGGTATCATGGGTTCAAATCCCACCAAGGACAACATTTGCTAGGCGTTTGCATTCTCCCGTGTTTGGGTTTCCTCCGACACTCAAGTCAAATGGCTAGGGAATGTAGATCGTCACCGCTACTTTCATTGGGGCTCACAATGTAATGCACTGCGGTATATGATGGTGCTATATAAGCGAGCGTAATGTAGGCAACCAATCAGCAGCAGTAGTGGGCTTATCAGTTTTGCCCTGTGATCTCTTGTCTCTGGTTCTTGGTCTTATCTTGGCTTTTGTCTGAAGTGTCCAGAGATCTCCTCTATCAGCTGTGAAGTGGATGACAGGGGATCAATAACCTCTTTGTAGAGAGATTTGTAGCTTGGCAGTTCCTTCAGATATTGAGGTTTATGACTGAGGTAAGGAGAGTGCTCCTCTGACAACACATGGTCTCCTCTGCAGTCTTTTAGGGCAGACCTGGTGACTTTGGAGGAGTTGAGTAGATAAGAACCAAATTGGCCCTGTCCCAGAATAAACAGTTTGTGGTAAAGCTGGGAGACTTTCTAGCGATCCAACCTGCGATCTCAACCTAGCCGGGATCGCTACAAAGTCTCTGGTGAGCTGTCAAACAGGCAGACCTGGCCAACGACCTAACAGCGATCCGGACCTGCAGAGCGACTAGCTGGTCGTTGGGGACGTGTCCAAAAAAGCAGGTGAACTTCACCCGACTTCATTTAATGCCGCGCTGGCTCTGTGTGCCGTGTAAATAAATAAATAAATAATTAAAAAATCCGGCGTGCGGTCCCCCCCTATTTTAATACCAGCCAGATAAAGCCATACGGCTGCAGGCTGGTATTCTCAGGATGGGGAGCCCCACGTTATGGGGAGCCCCCCAGCCTAACAATATCAGCCAGCAGACGCCCAGAATTGCCGCATACATTAGATGCGACAGATCTGGGACTGTACCCGGCTCTTCCCGATTTGCCCTGGTGCGTTGGCAAATCGGGGTAATAAGGAGTTATTGGCAGCCAATAGCTGCCAATAAGTCCAAGATTAATCATGTCAGGCGTCACCCCGAGATACCTTCCATGATTAATCTGTAAATTACAGTTAAAAAACACACACCCGAAAAATCCTTTATTAGAAATAAAAAACACTAACAAATTCCCTCATTACCAATTTATAACCCACAACAAAGCCCTCCTTGTCCGGCGTAATCCACGGTCCTCCAGCGTCGCATCCAGCTCTGCTGCATGCAGGTGACAGGAGCAGCAGAAGACACAGCCGCTCCTGTCACCTGCACGCAGCTAATGAAGAGAGCCGTGTGATCGGCTGAGCTGTCACTGAGGTTACCTGGATCCAGCGGTGGATCCAGCGGTGGCCACGGGTAACCTCAGTGACAGCTCAGCTGATCGCGCTACTCACCTCATTTGCTGCGTGGAGCTGACCGGAGCGGCGGTGAGTAGCGCCATCAGCTGAGCTGTCACTGAGGTTACCCGCGGCCACCGCTGCATCCACCGCTGGATCCAGGTAACCTCAGTGACAGCTCAGCCGATCACACGGCTCTCCATTAGCTGCGTGGAGGTGACAGGAGCGGCTGTGTCTTCTGCTGCTCCTGTCACCTGCATGCAGCAGAGCTGGATGCGACGCTGGAGGACCGTGGATTACGCCGGATAAGGAGGGCTTTGTTGTGGGTAATAAATTGGTAATGAGGGAATTTGTTAGTGTTTTTTATTTCTAATAAAGGATTTTTCAGGTGTGTGTTTTTTTAACTGTAATTTACAGATTAATCATGGAAGGTATCTCGGGGAGACGCCTGACATGATTAATTTAGGACTTATTGGCAGCTATGGGCTGCCAATAACTCCTTATTACCCCGATTTGCCAACGCACCAGGGCAAATCGGGAAGAGCCGGGTACAGTCCCAGAACTGTCGCATCTAATGTATGCGGCAATTCTGGGCGGCTGCTGGCTGATATTGTTAGGCTGGGGGGCTCCCCATAACGTGGAGCTCCCCATCCTGAGAATACCAGCCTTTAGCCGTATGGCTTTATCTGGCTGGTATTAAAATTGGGGGGGGCCGCACGCCGGATTTTTTAATTATTTATTTATTTATTTATTTATTTATTTTACTGCACAGTATAGACACGTCCACCGGCTGCTGTGATTGGGTGCAGTGACACAACTGTCACTCAGCGTGTCGGCGTGTCTCACTGCAACCAATCATATTTGCCGGTGGGCGGGGAAAAGCAGGGAATACGAGATTGTTTAATGAGCGGCCGGCTTTTTCAAAAAAGGAAAAGCCGCTGGAGCAGAGTGAACGCCGTGCAGCGCCGGTGATCGGGGATCGGTGAGTATGAAAGAGGGGGGGACACTTCAGTCACTCGGGGGTTTAGCGGTCACCGGTGAATCCTTCACCGGTGACCGCTAATCAGGACGCTACACAGACAGAGCCGCGGAGTCGCTGTAAAGTCCCCTTTACACACTGAAACTTGCTAGCGATCATGCTGCACAGCGGGAAACAAAGAATGGTCCTGAACGATTTGTAGCGATCACAACTTCACAGCAGGGGCCAGGTCGCTGATAGGTTTCACACACTGCAATGTCGCTGGGGAGGTCGCTGTAACGTCACAAAACCGGTGACGTTACAGCGATGTCGTTTGCGATGTTGCAGTGTGTAAACCCAGCTTAACTTGGGGTGCCTTCACACTTTAGCGATGCAGCAGCGATCCGACCAGCGATCTGACCTGGTCAGGATCGCTGCTGCATCGCTACATGGTCGCTGGTGAGCTGTCAAACAGGCAGATCTCACCAGCGACCAGTGACCAGCCCCCAGCCAGCAGCGACGTGCAAGCGATGCTGCGCTTGCACGGAGCCGGCGTCTGGAAGCTGCGGACACTGGTAACTAAGGTAAACATCGGGTATGGTTACCCGATGTTTACATTAGTTACCAGTGCACACTGCTTAACTTTGCTCTCCTAGCTACAGTACACATCGGGTTAATGAACCCGATGTGTACAGCAGCTACATGTGCAGAGAGCCGGAGCCGGCAGCACAGGCAGCGTGAGAGCTGCAGAGGCTGGTAACTAAGGTAAATATCGGGTAACCACCTTGGTTACCCGATGTTTATCTTGGTTACAGCTTACCTCAGCTGCCAGACGCCGGCTCCTGCTCCCTGCTCGCTTCATTTGTCGCTCTCTCGCTGTCACACACAGCGATCTGTGTGTCACAGTGGGAGAGCGCCTTTGAAGAAAACGAACCAGGGCTGTGTGTAACGAGCAGCGATCTCGCAGCAGGGGCCAGATCGCTGCTCAGTGTCACACACAGCGAGATCGCTAATGAGGTCACTGCTGCGTCACCAAAAACGTGACTCCGCAGCGAGCTCGCTGTGTGTGAAGCACCCCTTAATGGCCATGAATTATGTTGTGGATTGGTTCAGCACTAAAGTTTGTTTGGTTTTCAATGCTCCTTCTACGACCTCTTTATACAAACTCGTCTCATTGCGTCTTACCTTGGTGCATGGAGGAGACCATGAATGCGGCTCTCCCCATTGTAAAATATGGGACCTGCAGAGCATTTCACAACTTTCATAAAGGAGAATGGAGAGAGGCGCGTGCACCGATGGTAAACGTTATGTAACCTACTCTTCTTTCACTGAAGAGGACCTCCATGTGGCCACACGGTTCACCATCACTAGAATCTCCTTGCTTTCGTATATATGTGCCGGCCCACTTCACTCTGGCAATGAGAAGCCACCAGACACTCAAGCATGGATGTGTGCTCCCCGGGCCGCAGTGGAGGAAATCCTGCCTTATGGAAAGCAAACGCATAGTAAGGCACTAGAGAACCTAGGGGGAACCCAATGTAGGTGTTGCCCACTAGATGTGGTGGACCTGGTCAGCTTGGAACCAGGATCTCACTATCTACAAGGCAACCAATACCTTCATAAACAAATCAAATTTCAAAAACCATTTATTGCCAGACAATACTGTGAAGTAGAGTTCTCTATGCTAGGAATTATATTTCTACAACAGCTAGAGAGCCAAATTGTCAAGGGTTATACTGTCCTGTGGTGTTTGGCAATAGAAGGTCACAGCGTGGGGGAGCATTTTGCACAGCCAAAGTTTCTATTATTCCTGCTGTAGTATTCAGTGTACGAAGTACCTCCTCTGCTACGTTTTCATCCTTTTGATTTTAGGACCATGCGGAGCTCCTCTTCCCTCAGTTGCTAATATTCTGTTTTTCCCCTTGGGTTTAAATACTCTTATCTTCCCTGGACTTGTACTGTGATATTATTCAGTTCCTTCACAAGCTCTGGATGCAAGCAGGCGGCTTGCACTCCTCTGTAGTATCGTTGCTGCTCTTTGCTGAACTTCTTCCTAAGACAACTGGAGATAAGTAGTTCATACGCTTTCCCCCTGTGTGTGCTCACTGTGTCTTCTTTAGTGTTTTTAGTGCAGTTGAGGAAGAGCTCATCCCACCCGTTCCCTATCTAGAGCTTAGCTCTAGGTTCAGGTATTCGGCTGGGTGCATAGGTTCCGCACCTATCTAGGATGGTGAGGGACCCCAGGGCACAGCAGTAGGTTTGATCAGGGGGTCAAAATCTCCCTCTTCCCTAGACTCAGGGTTTCCCTTCCTTTTCACCATTCGGTTGGTACTCCCCCGTACCTAACGTAACGCAAATGTTGCAAATCGTTAGATATAAATCAACCAAATCATCAAGGTCGGGAGAATGGACTTAATTTTTTTGTGTGTAAGGGAGTCTTGCAGTTCAGAAAAAGGTTAATGGGGCATGCTAAATTTCAACATGCTCAATCCTTTGCTCATAGGGGAGAGATTGGGTCTTCCCACTGAAATGATAACGTTCACCAATGAAAAACCTACACAAGACAAAAAATGCTTGTCCTACAAGGGGTTAATGAATGTGGTAAATGGTTGTTAAAAAGTTGCACGAAAACTTGGTGAATTTCGAAGCTTTGCCCGCGGTGTACCAGAATAAAGTGTCTAGAGGCTTCGATAATATGGTCTTTACCCACTAAAATCTTGGTTTTTTTGGGGGTTTTTTTTTTGTTTTTTTTAACAGATTTACAAAAATAGATGGATACATTGACAGCAGAATGTTGTTGTCCATCAGAATGTAGTTTTCTCTCCGGTCTTGTATTCCGTTGATGGATATTCTGCAGCCTCTCGCTGCATTAGATGCTTTACCTAATGACTTAACCCATTGTGCGGCGTGAAGGGCTTCCTAGTAAAACTATAAAAGGGTCTGTACAGCCTTTGAAGTTGCCGCGCAAACATGCGGTTTTGTTTTTTATTTTTTTGCGTATTTTTGCCCTTTTATGAAAATACATATACAGAGTGGTTATAATCTTTTTCCTTAGAGACTTACACAAAATATATGTTTCTGATACCCTTGTTGAAGGGACTCCCTTTATTTTTGGCCAAACCTAATTTTTTCAGGACTGGCGAATCCTCTGCTGTTTGGAGGGGGTACCAACTCTCCCCTGACGGCATATAATGGAGGAAATGGTTAGCATGCATTAGTTTTTAGGGGAAGCAGTTTTCGGACAGATGTACCTATCGGCACACATGCATGCCCAGCTAAAGTGAGCATGCATATATTTGGGGGGGGGCACAAGACAGCAGACGTTTATCTGTGCATGCCCAGCTTTAGGATTTGCGTACTCGAGTGGTGCTGTAGAGGAGTCTTGAGGATTTGAGCGTCTTGTGCCAACTCTCACATGGCGTTTTGCCAGCATTAAGGAACTGCACGTTGAGGAGGACAATAAGTGTCCTATTTAACACTAGAGAAGGCGTCTTAAAACGAACAAGGTTGAGAAATTTGCATTCCGCGCTGGCTGGTGAAGTGACTGAAAATGAGGTCAATGGTCTTTTTAGATTTAGGGACCCTATTGGGCGAGGGCCAATCCCAAAATGGTGAAGTTCGTGATAATTGTATATTCTATTTTCCAACAATGGTCTCCATTGTATTCCTCCTATGCGTGCACAGGTACAATTACTGTGCAGTATAGGCCTTGACTTGCGTTACATACTTGTGGCTGTTCCGCTTCCCACCCACATATTCATAGTATTTCCCTGCAGCAGAATATGGTAATATGGATTCTGAGGAACCATTAATAAAAGACCACCCGTGTAGACTGCCGGTGATTTCCTTTGGAGTGGTTGGTATCAATCAATGAATGGATTAGATGTCCCCCAAAGGTGGAGCCATGATGTCACGCTAGGTACGGGAAAGTACGAAGCAAACTGGAAGGGAAACCCTGTGTCTAGGGAAGGGAGATGGTGACCCCTGACCAAGCCTACTGCTGGGCCCTGGCTTCCCTCACCACCCTAGATAGTTTCCTCCTCTATGTGCTGAGCCGGATACCTGACCCTAGTCTGAACCTGATCTGGGCCTTGGGTAGGGAGCGAATGGGATGAGCGCCAAGTCAACCCCACTAGGCACTAAAGGACACACAGGGATAACAAACCAGGGAAAAACCACAAACAACTTATCTCTAGTTCTCTACGGGAGAGAAGCTACAAAAACCACCAAGATTCCCCAGATGTATGCAAGCCGCCTGCTTGCACTGAAGACTTGATAAAGATGTATCAAATATCACCAGCACCGAGTTATAAAACGTGAAGGTATATATAGACCAGGAAAGTGCTGATGAACAGCCGCTCTCAGACTGAACAACGTCCTGGATCCTAAAGGGAAAGGGATGAAAACAAAGCAGGAATGATAGAAGGTCAGGGAGCAGTTTGTGCAGCCAAACACTGTGATCTTCTATAGCCGGACACCACAAGACTGTGAATCCTTTGAAACAATGGATCTCTAGAAATTATGGATACTATAGCTCTATATAGGAATGATGGATTATTTACCTTATTTATAAAGTGTCTATCCAGATAGGAATTCTAGTAAAAATTGAACCTCTTCCTATTTCTGAAAAATATGCCTTATGGCAGATCATTGCATGTAATACTCTATAAGGCGCAGTTCATACACAAGACATGTTCCTCCTCCTACAAAAATACTGTAATAACTTCTATACAGGGCCAACATATTCCACAGCGCTTTACAATTGAACAATGCAGCATTGATTTGTGGAATGTAATAAATGTTACAATGTCTTTATTTTTATGTGCAACATTTGTACCCAAAGCTTGTTGCAGATTTGGGAATTTATATGCCTGTTTCCGGTAATGTCTCCGGCTCTCGGACGCGGCGTCCTTGGGTTGATATTGATGTAACAATCATACGACATGAATTACAATTGCTGCATTAGCCGGTAAATTCAGGTTGGCATCATCTGTACTGTGATGTCTGAGCCATGAAAACTGGATAAATCCCTTTTTAACTTGGTCTCCTCCTAATTTAGTTATTAGTAGTAATTGAAAAGCTCCATGGATGAGCACGGCTCCGAATGAAATTAATGTCTCCGGCCCGAGCTTCATGAGATCTCTAAGGAAATCGAAATCTCATAACAAATTGGGGACATTGGACACATCGGTATAAGTCACTGGAATAAAAAATTGGTCGAATAATTTGACGACTAAAGGCCGCTTTACACGCTACATCGCTAAAGCGATGTCGTTGGGGTCACGGAATTTGTGACGCACATCCGGTCTCGTTAGCGATGTCGTTGTGTGTGACACCTATGAGCGATTTTTGAATCGTCGCAAAAACGTTCAAAATCGCTAATCAGTGACACCCCCCCCCCCCCTATTCTCGATTTATCGTTGCTGCTGCAGGTACGATGTTTGTCATTCCTGCGGCAGCACACATCGCTACGTGTGACACCGCCGGAACGAGGAACCTCACCTTACCTGCAGCCGCCGGCAATGCGGAAGGAAGGAGGTGGGTGTGATGTTGCATCCTGCTAATCTCCGCCCCTCCGCTTCTATTGGGCGGCCGCTTAGTGACATCGCTGTGACGCCGAACGAACCACCCCTTAGAAAGGAGGCGGTACGCCGGTCACAGCGACGTCGATAAGCAGTTAAGTAGTGTGACTGGTCCGCGCGATTTTGTGCGTCACGGGGGGCGGGTACGCACGCCAACGAGATCACAGCGTGTAAAGTGATTATTGTATATATTTTTATTTTATTTTTTTCTCTTTTTCTCATTTTTAAGCGATCGTGACAGTATGGATTCTTATAATGCTCCTTGGGAGAAAAGTACACAAATTGGAATGAAAGCAACTATTTTTTGCAAATACTACCCCAAGAGGTGGCCACTAGAAATGATTGAATACCTCAAATATTCTGCTTCAGGAATATCTGACGAATAAGTCGCCGCTATGCGAATATTTGATGCACAATGTAAGTCTATGGGAAGCCCGAAGAATTCCGAATAGATGTTATTCGGGTTTCCCATAGACTGACTTTGTGCATCAAATATTCGCGAATAGTTGAATAGCGGCGACATATTCGGCAAATATTCGCAAAGCCGAATATTTGAGGTATTCAATCATCCCTAGTGGCCACCCTATCAGTCAATGTCTGACCTTTAAACCCACCTGTCAGCATGGCCAGGGCTATAGGCTAAGCTAGGAACTCTACAGACAGCCTGTTTCCGGGTAATCGTAACATTTAAGTTCTGCGAGGCAGCAATTTATGCACACATTCTGCCATGGAGCATTGCCTCTAAGTCATCAGACTCATCCAGTTCCATTAGAGAATAACCTTATTTCCTTTGTGTTGCCTTAAGGCCAGCACACCACACATTGCTTTACACTGATGAGAGGCAAACGGCCAGGAACAGGCTGTCTGTAGATGAGTTTTTGACTTTGCATTTAGTCCTGGTCTTGTTACAAGGATCGTGGAGTCGTAAAACATAGACTTGTAGGGTCACTGCTTCTCTTAGTCTTCAAGACTTCTAATTTGCATACATTGGGGTACAGACGGACTCCACTTCCACACACCCCCACCGTCGTCCTCTGTTACAAAACCAAAAAAATGAGCCGGAGCATGAGTTGGTAAACATACAACTTATAAGCACATGTTCACATTGGCCATAAAATAAAGAAAATCCAAGATGAAAATAATGTGGACTTATGCCCTGCCATAGAACGTTGCCTGTAAGTCACTCAGCTGGTTCTATTAAGGACAGATCTCATTCCCCTGATTTTGCCTTAAGGCCAGCAACACCAGACTTTGCTTTACACTAATGAGGGGCAAACAGCCAGGAACAGGCTGTGTATAGATTAGTGTTTTTACTTTGCATTTAGTCCTGGTCTGGACTTGTAACAAGGATCATGAAGAGGTCAAACGTAGACTTGTAGGGTCACTACTTGTGAGGTTTTTGTATAGTATGGTTTTTAGTCTTCAAGAGTTCTAATTTGCACACATTTGGGTACAGATAATGAGTTTTAGATATGATGCTCTCCACCTCCGCACCCCCCAATGTCCTTTTCCTGGAGTCCGGAATATTCCTTTTTTTTTTTTTTTCCTTTTTCTTTTCCCAAAGTACGTTTTTATTGAAGCGATCTAAGCAGTGACCCCTTTTCTTGGAATATCCTACTAAAGGGACCCTTCCTAATTCCTCCAGACTCTTTTCTCCCTACTGAAAACGTGCCAAGCGTTCGCATAGGAATCTGAAACACTCATCTTGTAGCCGCTTATCTCACAAGAACAAAGGATTGGGCATGTTGTTGGGTTTGGACATGTGCCATCAGACACAGTTGGGTCACCACCATGCATATTAAGATGGCTGTCTAATCCTGCAGAAATCCGCCAGCTCTTGCAGCTGTTGCATGTACGTGTTAAGTGAAGGAAATCTAATGTACGATTTAGAAAATGATCAAATTTCTTATTTTTGTTCCTTTTCAGATGTAAAGAAGGACTGGTCTGATCACGCCTTATGGTGGGAGAAGAAGAAAACATGGCTGCTGAAGACTCATTGGACCTTAGACAAATACGGCATCCAAGCAGACGCCAAACTCCAGTTCACCCCTCAGCACAAACTGCTCCGGCTGCAGCTTCCAAACATGAAATATGTCAAGGTGAAGGTCAACTTCTCCGACCGGGTCTTCAAAGCCGTCTCCGACATTTGCAAGACGTTCAGTAAGTTAATGAGACCCATCAGACCGCCAGCTGTGTAAATGGGAGAATATATATTAGCGAGGTGCTGTGTACAACTGGCATCAGGTCAACGGGGGTAAGGGCCCGATATCATGGAGCTGTCGAATGTCTCACATCAGTGTGTGCAGATCCGCTCTTCCTGATGGGGAAACTTTTTGACTTGGGGCTGTAGGTCAGGACTATCTTTTCTTGTTTCAGTAATGCCATCTTGTAATGTAATGTCCAAATATCTTTATAGTGATTGGGGCTCCATTTTTATAATACAGAGCCTCAAATCCCTTTCATAGCTGATTGGCTGCAGCGGTCAACGCCAAATTATAAACATAATTTGCACTAATTAAAAATCCATTACATTTCTGACATTTACTTCCATAGTATGGAGCCACCTGGTGTTTATAATATGTAACTATGTGCACATCCTCCTAATGAGGACGATCAGACAGGTCTCTGCATCATGAGCATCTGGTCAGCGCATAGAACTGGCTTTCTCCCTGCTTGCCAGGAAAGGAGCAAAGCCCCATTATTTGGATGATCGTGTAGCTGAGAAGACTCCTCCTCCTGCTGGAGGAGTAAGAAACTCTATTGTTGGCTGCCAGAGGGGGAAGGAGACTGAATCTGTCCAGATGACATCCCCAGCTGCTCCTGTGAGGGCTCGTGAGATGAGAAAATTGTGGATTTTTTTATTTTCTTTCAATAGCAAGTTACTTTTAAAATTTGTTGGTTTTTTTTATGACTTTGGAGTTTCATATGGGGTGCAAAGCATGGTGAACATTTCATGTTGTAATTGTTGATTCATTACTTAAATTCTAGAAGGGCCTGGATGCCTTTCTGGAAAAACACGTTGGTGAAATCAATGGACTTAGATGTTTTCCACTACTAATGTGATCTCCTTTCTTTTGTCCGAACTCTTCCTAACTAACACTATCGTAGGCTTACAGGAGTAGAAGTATATTATCTCTAAGAGGCTCGTAAGTGCCTTTCATTGTTGTTATAGCTTTGATCCTTCTGGCTGCAGACAGGAATTGAACCAACTGAGCCGGGCACGTCACTAGTGGGGCTGAGAGGAAACTGAAGCATGCATACCCTGACTGCTGTCACTCAGAAGCAGCCCCACCGTGACAACGTCCTGCTCATTCCTGTTTGCAGCCGGAAGGATTAAAGCTACTATAATAAAGGTATTTACGAGCCTCTTCGATATAAGCTTACAGGAGCAGAATAGATAGCAGAAGCATATTAGGAAAGTGTTAGTTAGGAAGAGTTAGGACAAAAGAAAAGGGTTCACATTAATAGTGGAAAACATCTTAGTCTACTTTCAACCTTTTTAAAAGGTATGAAACATTTTTATCTATAGCCATGCTTCCACTGTTATCCGAGCCTCCCCAGCTGTTTCATCAGGGCCTCGGGAGATCCTTATTCTTCAGAGTTCTTGGGCCTTGGTTGAGTGTTGACTTTCCTCATTGTATCAGGCATTTCTTGCCTTGAATTACAAAGATGCTTCTATAATAAATGTTAGCCATGATGGCTGCTCCTCTGCAATTACTGATCCCAAATGTCTGTCTGCCCCATTTTATACACGGTTTCTTTTATTTTTTTTTACATTTTCAATGTGTGATGAAAGTAAATGGTGACCTTCACCTAGATGAGGAATTACGAAAGTCCTGCCGCCGGTGTAAATCTTTGCTGAACCTTTATATTGATTAAAAGATGGAGGAGGTTGTAATTTCATTAACGGAAAAAAAATGAATATTCCCCCTCTCCCTCCTCAACATTCAGCGACTTCATTAGAATTCGTGCCTTGTATTGATTGATGTCTGGAGAACGCTCCGTTTTTGGTGGCTTTCAATGTAGCTAATTGTGTGGAACGTCTGTGCGGATGATGGGTATCATAGTGGTCACTTTGTGTGATGTGACGAGCCCCCTCTTAGCGAGAACTGTAAGAATGTAAATCCCTTACAGACTGTGATTGTTATAGGGACAGGGAAAGGTCAGCAATAGAGAGGAGATTGTTCCCTACAGGCACCGAGCGACACTTTCATCGGGAGCTCGTTCCACTCTTCAGGGAGTCAGCGCAATAATCTGGAGTGTGTTTATATTTCGGGGGGTGGAGGGGGCTCAATGCTTATGCTCTTTATACATATATTTTAGAGTCTTCATCTTCAGTTTTGCATTTTTATCAATGTACAGTCTCCTGATGGCCACTAAGGTGCAGTAGCATTTACCCTGCAATCTGATTTTTGCATCCCAAGATGGGTCCAGGTTAATAAACGTCTTATACTTATTGCCTACTTTTTATACATTTTTGGTTGAAATGTGATTGAGATTTAAAGGTAATGTCCAGAGTCGATTCACTATCTCTTCATTAGAGGTTCTACGACTCCTTTGAATTCTATGATACTGATGGAGATGGCCATTCCATGGAAACAAGTGGTCTTTGCAAGTGTTTCTCCTACTGTCGCAGGTGACAGTCATGTGGTTTCTGGCAATAGGTCATAGTGTTTGGCTGCGCAGAATGCGCCCTGATTTTTTTTTTTTATTATTCCTGCTGTTAGTATTCATTATAATGGGTAGCTTCCTGCTTTGTTTTCATCTCTTGCCCTTTAGGACCCAGTGGAGCTCACCTTCCACCCAGCTGCTGATAATCAGTATTCCCTTGGTGCTTAAATACTCTCTTCTTCCCTGGACTGGTGCTGGTGATATTATTCAGTTCATTCTAGCTCTGGTTACAAATAGGTGGCTTGTACTCCTCTGTGGTATTGTGGCTGAAACTTTGCTGAACTGCTGCCTGAGATGTCTGTGGCTAAATTGTTCATGATTGTATCCCCCTTGTGTCTTCCTTTAGTGTTTTTAGTGGGGTTGACCAAGAGCTCATCCCACCCGTTTTCTATTTAGGATCCAGCACTAGGGATACCTAGGGTCAGGTATCCGGCTCTGCGCATAGGTGTGGAACCTATCTAGGGTGGTGAGGGACCCCAAGGATCAGCAGTAGGTTTGGTCAGGGGTCACCATCTCCCCCTTCTCTTCACTTTAGCCACTCGATGGCACTTTCCCGTACCTAGCGTTACACCCACACTCCGAAAAATGCATTTTGGAGTCAAGGGAACATAAACATTTTTTGGAATGGAAAAATCACATCGAAATCTGACTATTGCTGCAGAAATTGAGCAGTTTTGTCAGTTAATCCTTTACGAGAGGGATATTTGCAGCAAAAATTGACAAACTGCGAATCCGCAGAGCCAATTGACACTGTGTTTGAGACTTCGTAAAACCTCACGTATAACACTGCCACTGTAATGCACAGTGGATTTTCCACGTATATATTCACAGCTGAAATTCTGCTGAGTATTCGTCCCATCGGCGGCGCTGTGAGGAGGAAGCTTTGCCCGGACATACTGAGCTCTTCAGGTTACAATCTAGCTCCTGTTACTCCATGTTGCTACTTTTTGCCGTTACATCTGTTTATATCGCACAGAGACTCTGTTTCCAGACAGGCGGATCCCAGTGGGATTTCTTCCTTGTAAATCTAATTAGCAGGCCCGCACTCTCCGCCAAGGTGATCTTGCTTTAATTGATCCATCCAGCGGTAGCTTTGGCTTTTGATCTCCCAATCGAAGGGGAAGGCGACTCCTGACAGTAAAAACCACCATGTTCCAATTTTAGTTCCTTTTATCTGTTTTTTTGATTTTAGCTGGATTTCCCATTTGACTATTAATAAATGGTTGTTTCGTAAAGACCCCAATATGGAAATTAACAGGAGGACGTTGGGGGGTCCCCAATTCATTAGAGTAAAAAAAAATCACTTTACAATGTATCACAATTTTGTCTTCGCAGGATGTTTTTTGGCTGTAATTGAGCAGTAATTCCGTGCCCTGGGGTACATGAGTATTATATCAGACATAACATTGGGGTCCTGAGTGGCTGCTCCCCCCCCCATCCCCGGCCACACACGGCACAGAGGGCTTGTAGCTGTCTGGGTGGGAGGGAGGTGGGTGCAGTCTTTGAACCTCAGTCACACACCAGATTTAGCAGCTTCACCCCCTCCTACAGCTGCCAGGGACTTCAAAGCTTGTAACCGGATACACTACCGGCTTATATAAGTTCCTACTGCATGATAGGAAGTGCCCACACACAAGTGTTTCCTTATCGCTGCCCCCCCCCCCCCCCCCCCCCCCCCCCGAACAATGCCAAGGATCTTCAAGCTTTATCCTACGCTTATTGTATTCATACTTGTATGTATTGGGCCGGTATGGAGACTTCTGCAAACCTGGTGGTGGTGACTTCTCCCGTGCTGCACCTATTTTGTAGAATCGCTGCCTTGGACTTGTGCATTGTGCTTTCAACAATTCGCATTTTTTTATATCTGAGGGTCTATGTGACCTTCCATGGTGTATATACAGCCTGCTGTGGTCACAGATTTCTCCTCCGCACCCTGTCCTCACTTGTCACCGCACTCTGCACCTTCTATCTATGTTGGATAACAGCCGAGTGATGATTTCGGGAAGCTTTATCTTCCCTGCGCTGCAGCTATGGGCCGGTCCCTTTGCACCATGTAAATTCCCAAACATCTTAAACTGTCGTTGAACCCCCCTGATTTCAGGACGATCATTTATTGTGTATGGGGGGGCTCCCAACATCATTGGTGGAAAGAACGTGGACGTACCGTATTTCCATGCCCAATAAACCGTGCAAGACACCAGCCGAGCCGCCCAGTGTACATGTATATGGGATATCGGGAAGGATGGCTGTCGGATAAACTACCTGCTTTCTTTATGGCTGACATTAATAACTAAAGCTGGCCATTTGTCAAAAATGTGAGGTTGTTGCAAAAGTATACATACCCTATCATTTGCTTCAATGCATATATATAATGCAGAATCATATCATATAGAATTTATATTGCTTATATAGCGCCATCCTATTCCACAGCACTGTACAGACCTCATCCTCACTGTCCCCATCAGTATGTTTCAAAAAAGAGTATTGATGTAATTCCTTGAAGTAAAGTTACTTAAATATCCTGGATTATTCCTGATCATACATCACATCATAAAACCATGTAACACATCAAATAGTAACAAACATAAGGATAAAGATTAGAATCGGATAAGCAAAGTATATGATATATCTAATTGCTGCCAAACTGGGGAAATCTGCGTTTCGCCCTGCTTCCTCAGGGGGCATACTCTTTAACTTGATACCATTTTCAATTACTATATTGAGATGCTTTGCACCACTTGTGTGGGGTTTTTTTTTCTGTTTTTCTCGATTGTTCAAATCTAAAAGTGTATGTATATGTGTGTATGTGTATATATAATATATTATACAGTAAAGACAAAGTTTGGACACCTTCTCATTCAAAGCGTTTTCTTTATTTTCATGACTCTGAAAATTGTAGATTCACATCAAAGGAATCAAAACTATAAATTAACACATGTGGAATGAAATACTTAACAAAAAAGTGTGAAACAACTGAAAATTTCTTATATTCTAGGTTCTTCAAAGTAGCCACCTTTTGCTTTGATTACTGCTTTGCACACTCTTGGCATTCTCTTGATGAGCTTCAAGAGGTAGTCACCAGAAATGGTTTTCACTTCACAGGTGTGCCCTGTCAGGTTTAATAAGTGGCATTTCTTGCCTTTATAAAAGGGGTTGGGACCATCAGTTGTGTTGTGCAGAAGTCTGGTGGATACACAGCGGATAGTCCTACTGAATAGACTGTTAGCTGCTTTTTTCTTGCCATAATACAAATTCTATGTAAAGAAAAACGAGTGGCCATTATTACTAACTATAAAGAAAGGTCAGTCAGTCCGAAAAATTGGGAAAACTTTTTGAAAGTGTCCCCAAGTGCAGTAGCAAAAACCATCAAACGCTACAAGGAAACTGGCTCACATGAGGACCGCCCCAGGAAAGGAAGACCAAGCATCACCTCTGCTGCGGAGGATAAGTTTATCCGAGTCACCAGACTCAGAAATTGCAGGTTAACAGCAGCTCACATTAGAGACCAGGTCAATGCCACACAGAGTTCTAGCCGCAGACATCTCTAGAACAACTGTTAAGAGGAGACTTTGTGCAGCAGCCTTCATGGTAAAATAGCTGCTAGGAAACCACTGCTGAGGACAGGCAGCAAGCAGAAGATACTTGTTTGGGCTAAAGAACACAAGGAATGGACATTAGACCAGTGGAAATCTGTGCTTTGGTCTCATGAGTCCAAATTTGAGCTCTTTGGATCCAACCACCGTGTCTTTGTGCGACGCAGAAAAGGTGAACGGATGGACTCTACATGGCTGGTTCCCACAGTGAAGCATGGAGGAGGAGGTGTGACGGTGTGGGGGTGCTTTGCTGGTGACACTGTTGGGGATTTTATTCAAAATTTGAAGGCATACAGAACCAGCATGGCTAGCACAGCATCTTGCAGCGGCGTGCTTTTCCATCCGGTTTGCGTTTAGTTGGACCATCATTTATTTTTCAACAGGACAATGACCCCAAACACCTCCAGGCTGTGTAAGGGCTATTTGACTAAGGAGAGTGATGGGGTGCTGCGCCAGATGACCTGGCCTCCACAGTCACCAGACCTGAACCCAGTCGAGATGGTTTGCGGTGAGCTGGACCGCAGAGTGAAGGCAAAAGGGCCAACAAGTGCTAAGCATCTCTGGGAACTCCTTCAAGACTGTTGGAAAACCATTTCCGGTGACTACCTCTTGAAGCTCATCAAGAGAATGCCAAAAGTGTGCAAAGCAGTAATCAAAGCAAAAGGTGGCAACTTTGAAGAGCCTAGAATATGAGACATATTTTCACTTGTTTCCCACTTTTTGTTAAGCATTTCATTCCACATGTGTTACTTCACAGTTTTGATGCCTTCAATGTGAATCTACAATTTTCAGAGTCATGAAAATAAAGAATACTCTTTGAATGAGAAGGTGTGTCCAAACCTAAACTTTTAGTCTCTATATAATATATATTTGATTTTTTTTATAGAAGTGTTATTCCCATTACTTTGAAAGGGTCATTATTAAGGACTTGTTTTTTGTTTTGGGTAGTCTGATCTTGCAGTCATGCATTACTCCACATCGTCTTGTCTGACGTGATTTGCTAGGTTCACCTTTTCCCTATGTTAGTGGACAGTTCGGGGTGGGGGTAGCATCTTGTCAACCTGTAACACTAACTTTAAGGGTGTGGAAAGTGCCAACATATTACAGAGGGCAATACAAAGCTGGGGCTTTTAATCTATTTTTCCATTGACTCGCGCACTAAAGGCCGCTTTACACGCTGCGACATCGCAAGCCGATGCTAGCAATGTCGAGCGTGATAGCACCCGCCCCTATCGTTATGCCGATATGTGGTGATCGCTGCCCTAGCGAACATTATCGCTACGGCAGCGTCACATGCTCTGCGACGTCGCTGTGACCGGTGAACCGCCTCATTTCTAAGGGGGCGGTCCGTTCAGCGTCACAGCGACATCACTAAGCGGCCGCCCAATCAAAGCGTAGGGTCGGAGATGAGCGGGACGAACATCCCACCCACCTCCTTCCGTCCTCATTGCTGGCAGGACGCGTAGGTAAGGAGAGGTTCCTCATTCCTGCGGTGTCACACGGAGCGATGTGTGCTGCCGCAGGAACGACAAACAACATTGTTACTGCAGCAGCAACGATATTTGGGAAGTAGGGGGGCATGTCACCAATTAGCGATTTTGAACGTTTTTGCAACGATTCAAAATCACTAATAGGTGTCACACGCAACGACATCGCTAAAGCGGCCGGATGTGCGTCACAAATTCCGTGACCTCCAACGAGATCGCTTTAGCGATCTGAAGGGGTACTTTACACGTTGCGACATCGCTAGCATCGGCTAGCGATGTCCAGCGCGATAGCACCCGCCCCCGTCGCACATGCGATATGTGGTGATTGCTGCAATAGCGAACATTATCGCTACGGCAGCGTCACACGCACTTACCTGCTCGGCGACGTCGCTGTGACCGCAGAACAATCCCTCCTTCAAGAGGGAGGTGCGTTCGGCGTCACAGCGATGTCACCAAACGGCCGGCCAATAGCAGTGGAGGGGCGGAGATGAGCGGGACGTAACATCCCGCCCACCTTCTCCCTTCCGCATAGCCGGTGGATGCAGGTAAGGAGATGTTCGTTGTTCCTGCGGTGTCACACAGCGATGTGTGGTGCTGCAGGAACGACAAACAACATCGTATCTGCAGCAGGAGCGACATAATGGAAATGAACGACGTGACACAGATCAGCGGCTTTTGTCACTTTTGCCCTCTTTCATCGTCGCACCTGGGATTTACACATTGCGATGTCGCTACCGGCGCCGGATGTGCGTCACTAACGACGTGACCCCGATGATACATCAGTAGCGATGTCGCAGCGTGTAAAGCCCCCCTAAGATGAATTTCTTTAACCCACCAACTGATCTGTTAGTGTCTTTTTGGAGGATCAGAGGAAATGGAGTACCTGAGGAAAGCCCATGGAAACACTAGAAGAACAAATACACTTTGCAGCTTTTGCCCTTAGTTATATTTGAACCCAGGACCCCCAGCAGTGCTGCGCTTTTGATATGTCATCCCTTGTTTCTTCTTGCCCTTGTTTCTTCCTCGGCTTTGAATGTGACTTGTGCTCCATCTTTGCCCCAATTAGCACATGAAGCAGAAGGAGTTGGTGCCATTGACATCCACGAGCTCAGATTGGAATGTGTCACATTCTTTCATGATCATACAACCCAGGGCACAGACTAAGCCGGGAGCGGCAGCAGTGGTCGTGCCCCCCCCGCCCCCCCGGCCCACGCTCTTGCTGTTTGAAATTTTTTGTTCTTTCATCTGTCAAATATTGCAAAATTGCAGGCCAAACTATATTTCCCCTTAAAAGGCTGTTTGTCTGCTTGTCTTTTCAAGGCCTGGCAAAAAAAAAAAAATCCTTTTTGCTGCCAGTTTAAATACATAACTTTTTAAGTCTGTATTCGTGGCCAATGACCCGGCTCTTAAAATGTGATTTCTCAATTCGCAGTGAGTTCCAAAATACGTGTTTGGATCGACAGCTTCAATGCCGGCGTCAGAGGGGATCCTAAAGGGTCTTTACCCCCAATGATCCCCAGTCGACTGATTTTTGTTGAAATCAGTGATGGTAAATTGTGTTCCTCAAAATATAAGTATTCGGAAACCTCTTTTCTTAGAATTGTCAAAAAAAAATTCCAGGAGGGGTGAAAAGTTTCCATTACGGTTATCAATCATGGGTTAACCATTGCTTTATAACAGTGATAACCCAACTGTCAATTAATTGGTGCATTTCCAGGAGGCGCAACTGAGGAACAGAACAATTGAGAGTTCTAAGAAAAGATCCTCCTAGCATCATTTGATGGGGAGATGGCTTCTGTTTAGATTTAGCCCTTTCTTTTTGGGAACGCTGGGTGACTGCTTTGGAATAATAAGACTTTATCCTCTTGTTTATTATTATTATTATTATTATTATTATTATTATTATTATTATTATTTATTTTTATTTATTTTTAAGTAAATTTATTAATTTCCTGTTTTGGTAGATATCCGACACCCAGAAGAACTGTCACTTCTCCGAAAACCGCGAGATCCAACAAAGAAAAAAAAGAAAAAGATTGAGGATAATCAAACCGAAGAGAATATTCTGGAACTAGATGGACCTTTAACACCGGGGACTGGTCAGTATGGGACCGGGGAGCCGTCATCTATTGTCACGAATACCCAACTTCTGTCCTTCCCTCGGTTATATCCTCCTGCCTGGGGTCTCTTACACCCATGTTATACCCTATATACTAAGGTTATACACACATTCCGTTGTTATAGCCTTATGACAATGATGCTGTCGATCTTCCTTGAGATCCGAAGCATCAGGCATATTGAAATTCAACATGCCCTATCCTTACCACCCTTACATAATCTACGGATTTTGCAAGAAACAAAAAAAACTGCATCTCCTCTAAATAGAAAACAGCAAGTATGAACAGCTGCTACAACATGAAACATAACCGCATCCTCTGTAAGCGCTACACAATAGGATAGAGAGTTGCGCACAAGTCACAATGTATAGGGGAATGATGAAAAGCAAAACTGATATGGGAATACTAGACTGAAAAATACAATGAACTATCTGAAAAAGGGAAAAACATGAAAATACATTGTGCATAACTGCTATGAATAATAGGAATATGAGATGTTTAGCCATTGTATTGATCAATGCAAAAGAACCCTAAAACCACACCAAGGTAATCTCTATTTTTGGGGTCCCTAACCTCTGTGTAACCTCACCTGCAGTTAAAAACTTGTTCTGTATGGGAAGCAAAGGACGAAGCTATATATGTGAAATAAGACATGGCTATGGGAGGGGCAGGGTTCTCAGACAGACAGGGCAAACTAATGAAAGAATGTACGTCTGGAACACCATGGTGTGAACAAGGTGCAAGACTCAAACATACAACTAAACAATAGGATAAAGAGTTGAAAAATACAATGAACAATTTTTCAGTCTAGTATTCCCATAGCAGTTCTGCTTTTCATCATTCCCCTATACATTGTGACTTGTGTGCAACTCTTTATCCTATTGTATAGTTACATGTTTGAGTCTTGCACCATGTTCACACCATTGGTGTTCCAGGCGTACATTCTTTAATCTGTAAGCGCCAAGACATGGGCAAACATGGAATATATGACATTTAAATGCATTGATGCTATATAAAATAGACTTAGAAAAGTTAAGGTTGTTTGCTCACTAACTGGCCAGTTAATGTGAGCCCATCCACCGCGTCTAGGTGACCTCTTTTCTTTGATGGGTACCTGCTCTATTGTAATGCCTCTCCTGGACGAAGTCTACAAATGTAGGGGTTTTGTAGGATCCCATCTAGCACCGTCCTCCTATTCTTCGCTGTCTCTGGCTTTCTCATTTCCTTTCTTTTCTTTTTTTCCCTCTTTCCACTTCTTTCTATAGGAAATGATGTTCTTTACATCGGTCCCGTCAAAGGTGAGCGTTCTCTCTTCCTCAGTGTCTCTACTCCTGTCTTCATCCCTTCGTTTTCCCACCTTCTCGTATAATTTTTCTGGCCCGTGTAGCATGCAGGATATGACTTGTGCTGTGACAGTTTTTTAATTTTTTTGTTTGCCAAAACATTTAGTCCAAAAAATTTATTTTTTTTTTGTTAAATTCCCCTTTTCTTTAGGAAGTATTTACTCCAGCCCTGGCTTATATAGTAAGACCATGACCCCAACGTACGACTCCCGCGATGGCAGCCCTCTTTCACCCACTTCAGCATGGTTTGGCGATAGCGCTTTGTCAGAGGGTAATCCCGGCATACTGGCGGTCAGCCAACCAATCACATCTCCAGATATCCTGGCCAAATTGTACAAACCTCAGTCCCTTCTTGACAAAGCCAAAATCAATCAGGGGTAAGAAATGTTTGGTTGTGTGTGTGTGTGTGTGTGTGTGTGTGTGTGTGTGTAAAATATAGATGGAGATATATACAGTGCTGGCCAAAAGTATTGGCACCCCTGCAATTCTGTCAGAGAATACTCAGTTTCTTCTTGAAAATGATTGCAATCACAAATTCTTTGGTATTATTATCTTCATTTATTTTGCTTGCAATGAAAAAACACAAAGAATGAAACAAAAATCAAATCATTGATCATTTCACACAAAACTCCAAAAATGGGCCAGACAAAAGTATTGGCACCCTTAGCCTAATACTTGGTTGCACAACCTTTAGCCAAAATAACTGCGAACAACCGCTTCCGGTAATCATCAATGAGTTTCTTACAATGCTCTGCTGGAATTTTAGACCATTCTTCTTTGGCAAACTGCTCCAGGTCCCTGAGATTTGAAGGGTGCCGTCTCCAAACTGCCATTGTGAGATCTCTCCACAGGTGCTCTATGGGGTTCAGGTCTGGACTCATTGCTGGCCACTTTAGTAGTCTCCAGTGCTTTCTATCAAACCATTTTCTAGTGCTTTTTGAAGTGTGTTTTGGGTCATTGTCCTGCTGGAAGACCCATGACCTCTGAGAGAGACCCAGCTTTCTCACACTGGGCCCTACATTATGCTGCAAAATTTTTTGGTAGTCTTCAGACTTCATAATGCCATGCACACGGTCAAGCAGTCCAGTGCCAGAGGCAGCAAAGCAACCCCAAAACATCAGGGAACCTCTGCCATGTTTGACTGTAGGGACCGTGTTCTTTTCTTTGAATGCCTGTAAACTCTATGTTGATGGCTTTTCCCAAAAAGCTCTACTTTTGTCTCATCTGACCAGAGAACATTCTTCCAAAACGTTTTAGGCTTTGTCAGGTAAGTTTTGGCAAACTCCAGCCTGGCTTTTTTATGTCTCAGGGTAAGAAATGGGGTCTTCCTGGGTATCCTACCATACAGTCCCTTTTCATTCAGACGCCGACGGATAGTACGGGTTGACACTGTTGTACCCTCGGACTGCAGGGCAGCTTGAACTTGTTTGGATGTTAGTCGAGGTTCTTTATCCACCATCCGCACAATCTTGCGTTGAAATCTCTCGTCAATTTTTCTTTTCCTTCCACATCTAGGGAGGTTACCACAGTGCCATGGGCTTTACACTTCTTGATGACACTGTGCACTGTAGACACAGGAACTTTCAGGTCTTTGGAGATGGATTTGTAGCCTTGAGATTGCTCATGCTTCCTCACAATTTGGATTCTCAAGTCCTCAGACAGTTCTTTGGTCTTCTTTCTTTTCTCCGTGCTCAGTGCTCAATGTGGTACACACAAGGACACAGGACAGAGGTTCAGTCAACTTTAATCCATGTCACCTGGCTGCAAGTGTGATTTAGTTAATGCCAACACCTGTTAGGTGCCACAGGTAAGTTACAGGCGCTGTTAATTACACAAATTACAGAAGCATCACAGGATTTTTCAAACCGTGCCAATACTTTTGTCCTCCCTCTTTTTGTTTTTTTTATGTTTGGTGTGGAATTATATCCAATTTGGCCTTTATGACAATTTTTTTTATTTTTTTTCCTTGAAGACAAATTTAATGAAGATAATAGCAAAGAATGTGTGATTGCAATCATTTTCAGGAAGAAACGGAGTATTCTCTGATAGAATTGCAGGGGTGGCAATACTTTTGGCCAGCTGTCTGTGTGTGTGTGTGTGTGTGAGAGAGAGAGAGAGAGAAATATATATTTTACATACATACATACATACATACATACATACATACATACATACATACATACATACATACATACATACATACATATATATATTAAATAATATTATACACACACATATATTAAATAATATTATACACACACATATATTAAATAATATTATACACACACATATATTAAATAATATTATACACACACACATATTAAATAATATTATACACACACATATATTAAATAATATTATACACACACATATATTAAATAATATTGTGTGTGTGTGTGTGTATATATATATATATATATATATATATATATATATATATATATATATATAATTATATGTGTGTGTATATATACACACACATTAAATAATATTATGTGTGTTTATATATAAAAATAAATAAAATTATATTTATATTTTTTTCATTTTCTCTCCTTTTCAGCTGGCTGGACTCTTCGCGATCACTTATGGAACAAGATGTCAAAGAAAATGAGGCTTTACTGCTGCGATTCAAGTATCACAGCTTCTTTGATTTGAATCCGAAGGTAATTCTGGAATTCTAATCTTATTTAACCCCTTTTGATGCCCTACATTTTTTTCATCCATTGTCCTCATATTCCAATACTTCATGTCTAATATCTTAAGACGTAGCGCCCAGAGGAACTTAGAGTCTCACTTCCAGGCATTTCTTTAAATTTTACAAGTTTATGGTATGGAGGAATAGAGGCATCACAATAAGGAATTTGCTCCTTGAATGACAGAAAAACAAGTTTATCCTTTAAGGGCATTCTATACGGAAAAAGGTAACATGAGGAAATGACTTAGGCCGATAAGGAATGTGCCAAGTCTGTATTACAGGATATGTGTGACCACAGACCAAGAACTACTGCTGCAATCCACCTTCTATCAGCAAAAAAAATCCTTCCTAATCACCCCAACACAGCAGATGTGTAAAATGATGACAATCTCTAACTTAAAGGGACACTCTAGAAGTGCTGGTATTTTTTTCTTAGTTTACCATGACTGCAAACAATTGGGTCTATCATAGTCTGTGTGACAATGGGAAACTCTCCATGCCTCTCCTCCGATGTTGGATGTTGTCCCACGTAAGGCCCTCTTCTATATTTCCATAAAATTGCACATCCACCTCTCCCTCTTTTCTCAAACCTTTTTGTATGGCCTCTACCTGCAGCAGGAGCTTCTCCCCAATGCTAGATCTTCTTTTTCCACTAAACTGATCCGATCCCCCTTTTTTTTTTTTTTTTTTTTTAAAGTGCTAGGTTTTGCCATTTTGTACTGACTGTGTGTTTTTCTTTTCTTGTGTTTGTAGTATGACGCCATCCGCATCAATCAGCTCTTTGAACAAGCAAAATGGTCCATCCTGCTGGAGGAGATTGAGTGCACAGAGGAGGAGATGATGATGTTCGCCGCTCTGCAGGTGGGTAGATGAGGACTTCATGAAGTCTGGTTTAATATTTTTCTTTTTCTTTTTTTTTTTTCTCCTTTACCTGTTAGTCTTAGGGCGGCTTTGCACACTATGACATCACAGGTGCGATGTCGGAGGGGTCAAATCGAAAGTGACGAACATCCGGCGTCACTTGCGATGTCATAGTGTGTAAATCCTAGATGATACGATTAACGAGCGCAAAAGCGTCGTTATCGTATCATTGGTGCATTCTCCGACATTTCCATAATGCCGGTGCAGCGACGGGCGATGTAGTTCCTTGTTCCTGCGGTAGCACACATCGCTGTGTGTAAAGCCGCAGGAGCGAGGAACATCACCTTACCTGCCGCCGGCTACTATGAGAAGGAAGGAGGTGGGAGGGATGTTTACATCCTGCTCATCTCTGCCGCTTTTGGTCGCCTGCCGTGTGACGTCGCAATGACGCCGCACGACCTGCCCCCTTAGGAAGGAGGCGGGGCGACGGCCAGAGCGACGGTCGCAGGGCAGGTGAGTGCATGTAAAGCTGGCGTAGCGATAATGTTCGCTACAACAGCAATCACAAGATATCGCACGTGCGACGGGGGCGGACACTATCGCACTCGACATCGCAGCATCGGCTTGCGATGTTGTAATGTGCAAAGCCCGCCTTAGTGTTGGGGACTAATGATGAGCGGGCACTACCATGCTCGGGTGCTCAGTAATCGTAACTAGTGATGAGCGGGCACTACCATGCTCGGGTGCTCAGTAATCGTAACTAGTGATGAGCGGGCACTACCATGCTCGGGTGCTCTGTACTCGTAACTAGTGATGAGCGGGCACTACCATGCTCAGATGCTCTGTACTCGTAACTAGTGATGAGCGGGCACTACCATGCTCAGGTGCTCAGTAATCGGAACTAGTGATGAGCGGGCACTACCATGCTCGGGTGCTCTGTACTCGTAACTAGTGATGAGCGGGCACTACCATGCTCGGGTGCTCAGTAATCGTAACTAGTGATGAGCAGGCACTACCATGCTCTGGTGCTCTGTACTCGTAACTAGTGATGAGCGGGCACTACCATGCTCGGGTGCTCAGTACTCGTAACTAGTGATGAGCGGGCACTACCATGCTCGGGTGCTCAGTACTCGTAACTAGTGATGAGCGGGCACTACCATGCTCGGGTGCTCTGTACTCGTAACTAGTGATGAGCGGGCACTACCATGCTCGGGTGCTCTGTACTGGTAACTAGTGATGAGCGGGCACTACCATGCTCGGGTGCTCAGTGCTGGTAACTAGTGATGAGCGAGCACTACCATGCTCGGGTGCTCTGTACTGGTAACTAGTGATGAGCGAGCACTACCATGCTCGCGTGCTCAGTACTGGTAACTAGTGATGAGCGGGCACTACCATGCTCGGGTGCTCAGTACTGGTAACTAGTGATGAGCGGGCACTACCATGCTCGGGTGCTCAGTACTGGTAACTAGTGATGAGCGGGCACTACCATGCTCCGGTGCTCAGTACTGGTAACTAGTGATGAGCGGGCACTACCATGCTCCGGTGCTCAGTACTGGTAACTAGTGATGAGCGGGCACTACCATGCTCAGGTGCTCAGTACTGGTAACTAGTGATGAGCGGGCACTACCATGCTCGCGTGCTCAGTACTGGTAACTAGTGATGAGCGGGCACTACCATGCTCGCGTGCTCAGTACTGGTAACTAGTGATGAGCGGGCACTACCATGCTCAGGTGCTCAGTACTGGTAACTAGTGATGAGCGGGCACTACCATGCTCGGGTGCTCAGTACTGGTAACTAGTGATGAGCGGGCACTACCATGCTCGGGTGCTCAGTACTGGTAACTAGTGATGAGCGGGCACTACCATGCTCGCGTGCTCAGTACTGGTAACTAGTGATGAGCGGGCACTATCATGCTCGGGTGCTCAGTACTCGTAACTAGTGATGAGCGGGCACTACCATGCTCAGGTGCTCAGTACTCGTAACTAGTGATGAGCGGGCACTACCATGCTCAGGTGCTCAGTACTC
Source organism: Anomaloglossus baeobatrachus (assembly GCF_048569485.1). Taxonomy (NCBI): domain Eukaryota; kingdom Metazoa; phylum Chordata; class Amphibia; order Anura; family Aromobatidae; genus Anomaloglossus; species Anomaloglossus baeobatrachus. The sequence goes on along the minus strand of NC_134364.1, from coordinate 21,996,564 downwards.
GTAACTAGTGATGAGCTGGCACTACCACGTTCAGGTGCTCAGTACTGGTAACTAGTGATGAGCGAGCACTACCATGCTCGGGTGCTCTGTACTCGTAACTAGTAATGAGCGGGCACTACCATGCTTGGGTGCTCAGTACTGGTAACTAATGATGAGTGGGCACTACCATGCTCGGGTGCTCTGTACTCGTAACTAGTGATGAGCGGGCACTACCATGCTCGGGTGCTCTGTACTTGTAACTAGTGATGAGCGGGCACTACCATGCTCGGGTGCTCAGTACTCGTAACCAGCAGTTGGATGCTTGGATGGGTGCCGCTTGAGTACCAGAGTATAATAAAAGTCAATGGGGGACTCGAGCATTTTTCCAGGACCTCTTCCAGAAAAATGCTCGAGTTCCCCATTGACTTCTATTATACTTTGGGTACTCAAATTGAGTCTGTCCAAGTGTCCAACTGATTCTTACGAGTACCGAGCACCCGAGCATGGTAGTGCCCGCTCATCACTAGTTACGAATACTGAGCACCCGAGCATGGTAGTGCCCGCTCATCACTAGTTACGAGTACAGAGCATCTGAGCATGGTAGTGCCCGCTCATCACTAGTTACGAGTACAGAGCACCCGAGCATGGTAGTGCTCGCTCATCACTAGTTACGAGTACTGAGTACCCGAGCATGGTAGTGCTCGCTCATCACTAGTTACGAGTACAGAGTACCCGAGCATGGTAGTGCTCGCTCATCACTAGTTACGAGTACTGAGTACCCGAGCATGGTAGTGCCCGCTCATCAATAGTTACGAGTACTGAGCACCCGAGGAGCGTGGTAGTGCCCGCTCATCACTATTTGGGACCTGTTACCATTCTCATCCTTTCCCGTGGGTCTTTTGTGACAGGGAAGAGATTTTGCTTCTGATATTATTTGGTCCGGTCTATATCTGTGGACTTGGTCTCTGATCCTCTGCGTTCCTGGCAGGGAGTGTGCAGCACATCTGAGAGCCGGGCCTGGAATAGACGCTCTTCCTGCATCTTTGCTGAGCTTTGCACATCTTTAAGACTGTACAGTTGACAAAAACAACAATATTTTTCTAGTTCATCATTTTATTTTTTTTCATTTTTTTTTAATACAAAGATTTTTTTCCTGTTGCTCCGGTCTGTTCTTTGTGTTCTTTTTCCTAAATACAGATCGTCCTCTGTTTTTCGTGCATACTTAACATTTGTAGCTGCTCTCTGCGACCGCTAGAGGCGGGGTCACAGCCTGCTGCGCTCCAGCTGTTTAGAAAGTCTGTGTAGGATGGGAAACAAAACAAAAGAGAGAGCACGTAGAGAGCAGGGCATCCTGGGAGTTGTAGTTTGTTGACTCTAGTGACCTAAATTGGTCATTTATTGGCTTTGCCATTTTTTTTTTTTTTATTGTAATTATACAGGAAATTCCTTTTGGATTATTTTATTTTTTCTCCTCCGGAGTCAGAGCAGAGAGACTCAAAAAAAAAAATCGGTTTAAAGTTCCATTACCTCGCCTGTCTATGTATTACATGTACTGTATATGAATAACCAGACTGTAATACCGCATTTCCTCACAAGTGGCAACTGCAGGGAGAAAAGAATGGCCGGAAACTCTATTTTCTCCCAGCGATCACAGGTGATCAATAGGGATTTCTTAAAGGGGTTGTCCATTAATTGGACTAACCTTTTTTCTGACTTCACATGTTTCCTTAAGGTAAAATAATAAAGCCTATACTCTCCTCCCGTGCCAATGCGATTCCAGCAGTGTCAGAGTTCGCGTGGGGCTGTGACGTCATGCGAGCCCTGCGTCCAGTCGGCACCGGCTTCCTTCTCTTCGCCTTTGGACCAAACAAGTTAATCAACAGGAAGTGAGGGCTGAGGCTATACTCCCTTCCTGTTGATTGCTCATTTGGTCCGAAGGCTGGGAGAAGGAAGTCTGCGCTGATTGGATGCACCGTGAACCGGGACACTGCTGGAACAGCGCCGGTATAGGAGGGGAGTCCAGGCTTAATTTTAGGCCGGCTTCACAATTGCGATTAACTCGCACGAGTGCAATGCGAGAAAATCTCACATTGCACTCGGATCAATGTTAAGCAATGAGGCAGCTCCCATGTGCTATTTTTTTCTCAGTCCAAATCGGACTGAGAAAAAAATCGCAGCATGTTGCGCTTTGGTGAGTTTCTCGCGCGTGTCTCCCTAACGAAACACTGGGTGCGTGGAAAAAACGGATGTCACACGGACGGCACACACACCCATCCTAGTGACATGCGTTTTTCTAAATACATTTATCGCATGTTGCAGAAAACACTGGAAATGAGTGAGGTCTCTCAATGTCGGTCAATTTCTGTCAGTCGGTCTGTCTGTCGGTCTCTATCTCCCTCTTCCCCCTTTCTCATACTCACCGATCACTGCGCTGCGCTGCACGGCTGTCACAAAGTTCCAGCGGCTTTTTCTCTTTTGAAAAAGCCAGACACTCATTATTCCATCTTGTATTCACTGCTTTCCCTGCCCACCAGCGCCTATGATTGGTTACAGTCAGACACACCCCCACATTGAGTGACACCTGTCTCACTGCAACCAATCACAGCCGCCGGTGGGCGGGTCTATATCATGCAGTAAATTAAATAAATAATTAAAAAATTAAAACGGCATGCTGTCCCCCCCAATTTTCATACGAGCCAGGGTAAAGCCATACGGCTAGAGGCTGGTATTGTCAGGATGTGGAGCGCCACGTTATGGGGAGCCCCCCACCGTAAAAATATCAGCCAGCAGCCTCCTGAAATTGCCGCATCCATTAGATGCGACAGTCCCGGGACTGTACCCGGCTCATTCCGAATTGCCCTGGTGCGGTGGCAATCGGGGTAATAAGGCGTTAGTGGCAGCTATGGGCTGCTGCCATTAAGTCCTAGGTTAATCATGGCAGGCGTCTCCCCGAGATACCTTCCATGATTAATCTGTAAGTTAAAGAAAAAAAAAACATACACCCAAAAATCCTTTTTATTTTAAATAAATGACAAAAAAAAACCCCACCCTTTCATCACTTTATTCAAATACCCCTCCAGGTCCGACATAATCCACAGAGGTCCCACGACGCTTTCAGCTCTGCTACATCAGAAGCTGACGGAGAGCGGTCACAGACCACGACCGCTCTCTGTGAGCTCCCCGCAGCTACTGAAGTGAGTCGTGCTATCAGCGATGACGTCACTCAGGTTACCCGCGGCCACAGATCTCAACTGGAGGACTTAATCTGTGGCCGCGGGTAACCTCAGTAACTGCACCGCTGATAGCGGAGATCACTTCAGTCACTCAGGGGATTTGCGGTCACCGGTGACACCTTCATGAGACTCGGTCCGATTTTACACTCGCAAGTGTGATTCCAGCCTTATCTGGGGTAAAAATGTGGAATCAGAAGAGGTTTTTAGCAGTGAATAACCCCTTTAAGTCAGACTATGCAGCTGAATTTATGTATAGAGACCAAGGCCATAATTAAAGTAGATTTTGCCAAAATTTGTGGAATTTGTGCAAATTTTTGATGCTTTCATGGCTCCATTAGCAAAAGTGGAGACGCTAGGGCAGAACGTTACCAAGCGCACCCAGCAAATTCATCATTTATGACATGAAAGTGGCGTGAATAATAAGACATTTACACCAGACCCTGGCGGAGGCGTACGTCTGTCAAAATGTGTAAAATTCATTAACAAGGTGGGCGCTCCCAGTGGATGTTACTCCAGTGCCCCCTTCTTGGTGACAAACGCCAATGTTAATAAATCTGAGCCTATTTGTATGTCGGTTACTAGGCGGAATAAACTGCAGTGGCAGATGAGGGGTTAATGCTGTTCACCTGCTATAAATACCGCCTGTATGCGGGGGGCTGCGGGGTCCTCGGCGGAGACGTTTCTGAGGCGGCTGCATTTCCTGTTGTGGTTTTGTGTGGATGTGACACTGGATCTGTTTTTCTTGCACAGCTGCGGGGGTGACCGGCCGTCCTCGCTATTTATAAGCGGCCGGGGAGGGTGGAGTCGTTTCCTTGCATCTCTCAACCTTAATTCCATGAATTTGGCCGCTCACAGCAGACGTCCTATAAGGGCCCAATAATGTCCCCACCCGGGAGTGACACCGGCGGCCATGTTACCGGAGCTCGGATCCTGCCCAGTGTGGAGGAGGCTGGAGATTTCTCCTCTCCACAGATCAGATATCAGGATATCTCCTTCCCCGCAGCGTCTGGGAATGTGATCCGGACACTCGGTGCGATGCCATCCACGCCGGACGCTGTCAGCCGCGCTGCTGATTCACCCAGAGCCATTAATGGCCTCCACTCCGAGACATCTGATATCATGACTCACATAGAGCGAGCGTGTAACCGTACAGGGGCGCGGAGCCCGGAAATGTGGATGTGAGGGGGACAAAACGTAAAGAATCTGTACTGAAAAAATTCTATGTTACATGACTATTCTATTATACATAGAACACTACAACCCTCAACGTGACCCGAATCCCTGGACAGGACGATAAATACAATTCTATTGTCGCGGGCGGGGAGGACGCCGCTGCCGCACTCGCTAACGCTCTGGTCCGGTGCTGCTGTGGCTGCTGCTGCTCGGTGGCTCAAGCGGTGGGCCAGATCCGGGGACTCGAGCGGCGCTCCTCGCCCGTGAGTGAAAGGGTGGTTGGTTTGGGATATTTAGTCCGTGACGCCACCCACGGGTTGTGAAGATGGGCACCACTGCTGCTGATGACGGGGATCCCGGGAGCGATGGTAGGGAGCAGCTGGGATTTTGGTTTCCCCCTTCGTGGGTAGGGGTTGGTGGTCCCGGGGCCCGGTGGTGTGACAGGGAGGCAGGGTTGGTGAGGTGCAGGGTTGCAGGGATAGCGCGGCGCGGTGCCGGATGGCACGGGTGTACTTACTCAGCAAGAGATGCACAAAGTCCTCGGTAAACCAAACGGCTGGATGGACGGGTCCCGAAGCCGGCTGCAGTGTCTCTCCCCGGACAGGTGATGGCGGCTGTCTTTCCCTGCACCTTTTGTGCACTTGTTTGACTACGGTGGATCCCCAACGGTAGTCCGCTCCCCGGTGTATGGATGCCGGAGGAGCCCGTTTGCCCGCAGGCGCTGGCCCTTGGGTCTCTAGCCTTAGGCGGTAGCTGTATACCCTCATTGTGTGGGCGGTTGCCTTCTGACGGGTCTTTGGCTGTTACGAAACCCCTGGGGTTCCTGTTACACTCGGATTTGACCGTTGACGGCGACTCCAAGCCTAGTCGGGGTCCGATGGCCCTGCCTGTGTGTGCTGGCTTCACTTCGCTCCCCGGTCGGTACCGGCGGGCCAACGCCCGACCCCGGTCCTACGGTTCCGCATCGATTCACCACTCCTGCAGACGGCCACCACCGTCTGCCGACCTTGTTGTCAGTGCCTGGGTTCCAAACCCAGACACACTTCACTTCAACCTCCTCCACTCAACTCCTGAACTCAACTCTCAGCTTTTCCCGCCTGCAGGCCTGTGAACTCCTCGGTGGGTGGGGCCAACCGCTTGGCTCCGCCCCACCTGGTGTGGACATCCGACACTGGAGGGAGGCAACAAGGATTTTGTGTTTGGCTAATGTTGCTGTCTAGTGGGGGTGGGGATGTATGTATGTTACCTGTGACGACCTGGCTAGTCCAGGGCGCCACACTATTATACCCTGTAAATGAAGCACTACAACCACCAGCATGATCATAATACAGTGCAAATACATTCTGTACGTGAAACACTACAACCCCCAATATGAACAAACCGCTGGGCTTAACTAGGTTACAATATACATAGAGCACTACAACCCCCAGCATTAGCAGATCTCTGGGTAGAACTATAATGCTATTGTATTGTACAGTAAACACAGGACACTACAACCCCCAACATGATCATAATGCAGCTTCTGTACATGAAACACTACAACCCCCAATATGAACCAGCAAATGACTAGAACCATAATCCATTCTTATAGTGTGTACAAAGGACACTACAACCCCCAACATTGGCTGATAGGGGTATAACTATGATGCCAATGTGCTGTACTCTATAAACGGGACACTACAACCCCCAACATGACCATAATACAATTCGACTATACCCTATACAGAAAACACTGCTGCTCCATCATAATACAATTCTAATACTCTATACTGGGGGTTGTAGTCTTCTGTTATACTCTATATATAGATCACTACAACCCCAAACATGACCCGAATAAAGGATCTGACTATAATACAATACCAATACACTGTATACAGACAGCACTATGACCCCTAACATGACCTGACCATTGGGCGTAACTATAATACCAGTCTATTATATATTTAGACTACTACTACCCCCATTATTACCTGACCACTGGATATGAATATTATTCTGTATACATAAATACATAAAATGTTGGGCGTTGTAGTGTTCTATTTATCGGATCTGCTCATAGAATTTTTATGACACTTTCTCCATGGAGCACTACTCCTCCCATCATTGCTTCCTTCTGTTTCCTCACACCTCGGCTTCTTGAGGATCTGGTGGGAATATTTTGTCTTCGGGGTAGATGGCAGATAATGCCTGCGGATTCTCTAATATCCTGCCGCCGGTAGGGGGTCTGCGCTCGTACAACATCTGGAGCTGCTTTACTTCTGTTAGGGAGAAGTGACGATGTAGCTGAGCTGAGCGCGTGTCGGTGGCTACAGCGGATCATCACCATGTAAAGCCGGACTTCTCCCAGATCCTTGCGGTCTAGTCTTTTAGGCTCTGTGCGCACTAGAAAAAGGATTGTTCTCAAGAAATTTTCTTAAGAAATTTCTTGAGTGAAGGATTAGCGCACCTGCGTTGAAAAACACACCAATAACGCACCGAAAAAACGTGTGCGTTTTTACCGCGTTTTGGTGCGTTTTTTTTGCAGGTTGTTCCATGCGTTTTTTAATGCTTTAACAGCAATAAATAATATAGATAATTGATAGATGGATGAATAGACAGATAATGGATAGATAGAAAGATGGATGGATAAATAGGTAATAGATGAGACATATATGTCCTGCCCCCCTGCATATTCTAAGCTGGCACACTTTAGTGACTTTCATGTGGCACTAAAGGGTGCTTAGCCTTGTATTTAGCCAAAAAAAAAAATAATTAAAAAAAACGACGTGGGGGTCCCTCTATCTTTTGTAGCCAGCTAGGGTAAAGCAGACGGCTGCAGCCTGCAAACCACAGCTGGCAGCTTTACCTTGGCTGGTAATCCAAAACAGAGGGCACACCATGCTGTTATTTTAAATATAAATAATTTAAAACAAAAAACGTGGGGTCCCCCCCAAATTGGATCACCAGCCAAGGTAAAGCGGACAGCTGTGGTCTGCTATTCTCAGACTAGGGAGGTCCACCATTATTGGACACTCCCCAGCCTAAAAATAGCAGGCCACAGCCGCCCCAGAAGTGACGCATCCATTAGATGTGCCAATCCTGGCGCTTTTCCCCAACTCATCCCATTGCCCTGGTGCGGTGGCAAACGGGGTAATATATGGGGTTGATGCGAGATGTGTAATGTCACCTGGCATCAAGCGCTGGGGTTACTGATGTCACGCGTCTATCAGATACCAAACATCACGAACCCAGTCAGTAATTAAAAAAAAAAAAAAGTGGACAACAAAAAAAGTTTTATTTGAAAAACCACTCCCCAAAACATTCCCTCTTTCACCAATTTATTTAAAACAACAATAAAATCTGGGTCCGGTGTAATCCAATAAGGGGGTCCCACAACGATCTATACCATAGTCGCTGTCCCAGTCAATGAGGAACAGAATGTTCCCCATTGGCTGGGAGAGTAGTGCAGTGACCTGAGCTAACATCATGAGGTCAGCCCAGGTCACTGCAGGGGATGACGAGCGCTGCCATCAGGAGGTTAGATGAGATCATTACCTGCTGTGACGATCTCCTGCACTCCTGACGTCAGCGCTGTTACTGACTTCTATGCCCGCCGCGTTCTCTGCAGTATCGCGGGATCCCGTGACGTCACCGCGAGACTTGATGTGAGAATGCGGCGGGCATAGAAGCCAGTGACAATGCTGACATCAGGAGATCATCACAGCAGGTAATGATCTTATCTAACCTCCTGACAACAGCGCTAGTCATCCCCGCGGCTGCCCGCACTGCAGTGTGAGAAGCTGCTGATACTGCAATGCGAGCAGACACTGACACACTGCAGTGCGGGCAGCCGCGGGGCTGTCAGGGAGCAGGACACAGACTGCACAGGCACCCGACGGAGGTCACACGGAAGTGCTTCTGTGCGGCTTCCAGGGATTTTGCGGACCCATTGACTTGTATTGAGTCACGGTCCATTATTACGGAACAGAATAGGACACGTTCCATAATAACGGAACGGACATACGGCATCCGATGTGTTTTTTTTTTTTGTTTTTTTTTTTGTAGGATCGGATGCACATGGAAGTGCTACTGTGTACCATCCGATCCTACACAAAAGACATTGAAAAGATGGTCCTGTCCGTGGGTCCGCAAAAAAACAGGAACTGACCAGGACACACGGAACGGTCATTTAATGAGCCCATAATGACATCACTTCCTTGCAAAACGCAGGTCAGTGATGAACATTATGTCCCGAAAAACGTGAACTAACACGGGAAGAACGCAGGAAAACGCAATGAAACGCACAGAATTTGCTGCCTGCGTTATTCCCTGCGGGATTTCATGATTACATTACAGTCAGTGGAGTGAATAACGCAGCTATCTGCAGAAAAGAAGCGACTGCTCATTCTTTATCTCAAGAAAATCTACTGAGAGAATTTTCTTGAGAAAAAATTGCAGTGTGCACACAGCTAATTTTTTTTTTTTCCATAGGTTTTGCTGGGAAATGTCTGCAGAAAGGTTACAGCCATTTTCTCAAATTTCTGCAGCAAAAACGCAGTGTGTGAACAAGGCCTTATGCTGCTATTGAGAGGGTTCAGACTGCGTAGATATCACCAACCCCAATATTGGACATACAGCCAATCCTGGCGGGATCGGACACTAAAGTGACATCACTGTGCTGTGTGATGACCTCATCAGTGCCGCCCATGATCCGCCAAGCCAGCCTGGGAGATGCTCCCTAAATCCATCCTACTAACACAAGTGGTGCCCAACAACAAACCCAGCTCTGCTACATCCACATGTACAAAATAATCACCCTTACTATAGTCATAGCAGCTCAGCCCTGTTTTTTTTGTTTCTTGCAGTATCATATAAACAAGCTGTCCATGATGTCATCAGAGAACCATTATAACAACAGCGATAAAGAAATCGATGAGGTCGATGCCGCTCTGTCCGATCTGGAGATCACTCTGGAGGGAGGAAAGACCTCAACCATTTTGGTAAGATCATTATGCGTCCGCTTCTGGATAATGCCGCCATTGAGAGCTGCACCACTAGGATTTGCCGCTGTTGAGAGCTCCACCCCTGCATTTCACTGCTGAGATCTGCACCTCTGGGATTTGCCGCTGTTGAGAGCTCCACCCCTGCGGTTCACTGCTGAGATCTGCACCCCCCTGGGATTGCCAGCGATGAAAGCTGCACCCCATGGATTCAGGAACCTTCCATATCTAGTTTACTGAAGGTTTTAATCCCACTTGGGAGATTTGCCCCTTCTGCCAGGACACTTGGCAGGTCTGATTTACTGGAATCTGTCAGCAGGTTTTTGTTATGTAATCTGAGAATAGCGTGATGTGGGTCAGAGACCCTGATTCCAGTGATGTATCCCTTAGTTTACTTATGCAGCAGTTATGACAAAGTCACAGTTTTCTCTCCGGCACAGCTTTTTATTATTAGGCTGTGTAGTGACAGAGCGCTGCTAATCAGTGCAGGGGTCGAGGTTGGACTCTGAGGCACGAGGCCAGCTGTCCTGTAGTGATCTTCTGCTATTAAACCACTGATTGAATATAAACAGTGAAACCTAGCTGGAATCATGGCCTCTGCCTCTACGCCATGCTACTCTCTGATTACATAGCAAAAACCTGCTGACAGATTCTCTAAGTTTGCACCCAAAGTTCTGCTGCTAGATAACTTGTAGTGATCCATGTCAGGCGTTCTCCATTCAGGAAGTGGAGATGTGTAACTGATTCTTGAATATTGGATTTCTATAATATTCATATAGTCAAATATAAAAACAAAAAGGTCAGTAGAGGGAAGGTGTTTTGTGCTGCACCTTTTTGCACTTCTGATGACATATCCTCATGTCACAAGTGACAGTCATGTGGTTTCTAGTGGTCACAGCATTTGGCTGCACAGAATGCTCCCTGACTTTCTATGGCTCCTGCTGTTTGTATGCATTATACTAGGTAGCTTTCCTGCTGGGTTTGCATTTCTTCCCTTTTTAAGACCCAGGGGAGCGCTCCTTCCACCCAGCTGCTGATTATCACTATTCCCCTTGTGCTTAAATACTCCCATCTTCCCTGGACTGGTGCCGGTGATGATATTCAAATAATTCAAGCTCTGGTTGCAAGCAGGTGGCTTGCTCTCATCTGTGGTATCGTTCCTGTTACTTTGCTGAACTTATACAGGTGTCATCTGTGGATAAGTAGTTCATGCATTTTTCCCCTGTGTGTCCTCCTTGTGTCTTCTATAGTGTTTAGTGGGGTTGACCAAGCTTATCCCACCCATTCCCTATTTAGGGACCAGCACTAGGGATAGCTAGGGTCAGGTATCCAGCTCGGCACATAGGAGCATAACCTCTCTAGGGTGGTGACGGGCCCCAGGGACCAGCGGTAGGTTTGGTCAGGGGTCACCATCTCCCCATTCCCTAAACACAGGGTTTACCTTTCGCCGTTCGCTTGGTACACCTCATGTCTTTAATTCTCTGTTGCAATTTTTTTCTCAGGGTGACATCACCTCCATTCCAGAACTTACAGACAACTTAAAAATCTTCAAGTAAGTACAGGAACATCTGACCATAGATTAGTGATTAGCGCAGCACTCTGCCTTTTGTGCCCAAAATGTCTTCACGTACCAAGTGTTCTCCGTCCTGGACAACGAAAGCTTCAACTAAACGGTCTAAACGGCTGGACTAAATACTACCTTGGATGATGATGGGGGCACCATGAGATTGGGCAGAGCGAGACCCTCTACCCAGTTCCTGATCTTAGCACGGCAGCAGGCTCCCCCCCCCCCCTTCCTTCCCCGTCTTCATAAGAAGGGGAGCGCTCCACTCTGTGTCCAGCCAAATATTGAGGAATCTGCGTTGGAGGATCGGATGCAGAGTTTTGGATTTGTTTGGACTGTAAAGCTTTGCCTTGGAACAGATAAAACCGTTTGGCCTTTTTCATATGAGCTTTATGGTCTTGATGTATTTTCCATTGGCTCAGTATATGGGAAATTAAAGCGGCACCTGCGCTGGCCGCATCCCCGCAAAGGACTAGAAATTGGTCCTCTGCCCGTGTCTTGTTTGTGCTCGGATGAAAACCTGTTCCGTGGGTTGTTGGCACGTCACAAAATGGCACGATATCTGTCTCCGTGAACTCTCAAGTGCTATTTGTGTTCCCGGCACAAGATACTGGTAAAGGTCAGGATACTGGAGACCCCGCGGGGCACAGGGACGGACAATGGCAGATCTGTCACAATATGACGGTGACAGTAACCCAATCTGCTCTTCCTTTAGCGTCTCCCGAAATGTCAAGCTCCAGAGGCACGGCCTCCAAATTCTGCCGGGAGCCTCTCTATTTATAGGACCGCGCTCATTAACTCCCAATCTCTTGCTCTGCTTATCCGATTTAAAGCCTGGAAGGATTCCAGAGCCGGCGGGAAGGATCCCAACAAAGGCCTCAATGCCGAACACATGGCCGCCCAAGAGCAGGGATCATCTCCTTATTTATTGCAGGAGTCCAAACAAATCCAAAGAGGACAAGGAATCCGCATTGTTATCCAAAAATTATCCACTTCTGCCAAAAAAATTTCATTTCAAGATCCAATTTCTGTTCATTATCAGCAAAATATTCTGGAGACAATTACAGTTATTAAATCTCAAAAATATATCAAATCTGTAAGAAAAAAAATATCATTCTGGATTGTCACTTTAAGAAAATGTGCTACTCTATAGTACCACCACGGGATGCTGCACCCCTTACCATAACTGTAATATATATATATATATACTAGCTGTACTACCCGGCTTCGCCCGGGTTAATAACTGCTGTTAACAAAAAAGAATGTATTAACGCCCGGGATAGTAACTGTCTCTCTGTTTCTTTCCCATTCTCTGTCTGTCTCCCCCTCTGTATATATCTCTGTTTCTCTCTCTATCTCTTTCCTTGTATGTCTATCTATCTGTCACTTTCCCTGTCTGTCTCTTTCCCTGTGTCTGTCTGTCTCTGTCTGTGTCTGTCTCTTAACCTGTCTCTCTCTTTCCCTGTCTGTCTTTTTCCCTGTCAGTCTGTCTCTTTGCCTGTGTCTGCCTCTTTCTGTCTGGGTCTGTCTCTTTCCCTGGCTGCATTGTGACACGCTAACATTCCATATAAGGGCGTGGCTGCGCATTCTTCTGAAGTTCTGGCTGCACTGTAAGTGTGCAAAATTTTGTGGCTGTAGCTGCAACGGTGCAGATGCCAAACACACACACACACCTTCATATATTAGATATATATAGATATATATGTGTATATATATTATATATTTGTGTATAGGTAGATATTACTGTGTGTGTATATGTATGTGTGTGTATCTATATATAATTGCCTTATTCTGTCTGTCTGTCTGTCATGCTCCAAAATTGTGTCCTTACGGTGACACAAAGCTGATTGGCCGCTGGGCTCGCCATGGCCCCGCCCCCCCACGGATTGGCCGCTCGCCAAGGCTGCGCCCCCACACGGATTGGCCAGCCGCTCGCCCAGGCTCCGCCCCCCCCACAGATTGGCCTCTCGCCCCGGCACCCTGCAGGCATTGGCAATTCGGCCACGCCACGCCCCGCCCCCCTCACGCAATGCACGCTAGCTCTGGCCCCGCCCCCCTCCCCCCCGCGCATTCCCCGAACTGACACGGCTGTCACGGAGGTGAGTACTGTACTCCCTTCCCCCCCCCCCCGCGCATTCCCCGAACTGACACTGCTGTCACGGAGGTGAGTACTGTACTCCCTCCCCTAACCCCCCCCCCCCGCCGCCCCCCGCTCGCACGGGGGTGGTGTGGATACGTTGGTAACAATGCTAGCATAGTTACCAGCTGGTTACAAGCGCATCAAGGTCCTGCAGCGGCGGAAGATCCACACGCACACACATAACAGCACACACACACACATACACACACATCAGATCACACTCACTCTCACACACACCTCACACACACTTCACATACACATCACATCGCATCCACACACTCACAGCATCCGGCGATATCCCTTGCTTCTCGGCCTCGATACTGTGCTGTTGTGACCTTCCAGGACCTGACGGAGGATCACATGGCCAGAAGCATGTGGTATCTCCGGATGTTGTGAGTGTGAGCGCGTATGTGCGATATCGTCTGTGTGTGTGAGTGTATGCGATCGTGTGTGTGTGAGTGTATGCGATCGTGTGTGTGTGAGTGTATGCGATCGGGTGTGTGTGAGTGTATGCGATCGGGTGTGTGAGTGTCGGCAGAGGAGCACGGCGTGCTGGAGGAGGCTGGGAGCAGAGAGGCTGATCTTGGGGAAGGCTGGGAGGGGGAGGCTGATGCTGGGGGAGACTGGGAGGGGAAGGCTGATGCTGAAGGAGGCTGGGAGGAAGGAGGCTGGGAGGAGAGAGGCTGATCCTGGGGAAGGCTGGGAAGGGGAGGCTGATGCTGAGGGAGGCTGGAAGGAGAGAGGCTGATGCTGAGGGAGGCTGGGAGGGGAAGGCTAGGAGGACGGAGGCTGGGAGGAGAGAGGCTGATCCTGGGGAAGGCTGGGAGAGGGGGGCTGATGCTGGGGGAGGCTGGAAGGAGAGAGGCTGATGCTGGGGGAGGCTGGAAGAAGAGACGCTGATGCTGGGGGAGGCTGATGCTGGGGGAGGCTGGGAGGAGAGAGGCTGATGCTGGGGAAGGCTGGGAGGAGAGAGGCTGATGCTGGGGACAGAGAGGGGAGGCTGATGCTGGGAGGAGAGAGGCTGATGCTGGGAGGAGAGAGGCTGATGCTGGGGGAGGCTGGGAGGCGGAGGCTGATGCTGGGGGAGGCTGATGCTGGGGGAGGCTGGGACGAGGGAGGCTGATGCTGGTGGAGGCTGATGCTTGGGGAGGCTGATGCTGGGGGAGGCTGGAAGGAGAGAGGCTGATGCTGGTGGAGGCTGATGCTTGGGGAGGCTGATGCTGGGGGAGACTGGGAGGGGAAGGCTGATGCTGAGGGAGGCTGGGAGGGGGAGGCTGGGAGGAAGGAGGCTGGGAGGAGAGAGGCTGATCCTGGGAAGGGGAGGCTGATGCTGAGGGAGGCTGGAAGGAGAGAGGCTGATGCTGGGGGAGGCTGGAAGGAGAGAGGCTGAGGCTGGGAGGAGAGAGGCTGATGCTGAGGGAGGCTGGGAGGGGAAAGCTGATGCTGGGGAAGGCTGGGAGGACGGAGGCTGGGAGGAGAGAGGCTGATCCTGGGGAAGGCTGGGAGAGGGAGGCTGATGCTGGGGGAGGCTGAGGCTGGGAGGAGAGAGGCTGATGCTGGGGACAGAGAGACTGATGCTGGGGACAGAGAGACTGATGCTGGGAGGAGAGAGGCTGATGCTGGGAGGAGAGAGGCTGATGCTGGGGACAGAGAGACTGATGCTGGGAGGAGAGAGACTGATGCTGGGAGGAGAGAGGCTGATGCTGGGAGGAGAGAGGCTGATGCTGGGAGGAGAGAGGCTGATGCTGGGAGGAGAGAGGCTGATGCTGGGAGGAGAGAGGCTGATGCTGGGAGGAGAGAGGCTGATGCTGGGAGGAGAGAGGCTGATGCTGGGAGGAGAGAGGCTGATGCTGGGAGGAGAGAGGCTGATGCTGGGAGGAGAGAGGCTGATGCTGGGAGGAGAGAGGCTGATGCTGGGAGGAGAGAGGCTGATGCTGGGAGGAGAGAGGCTGATGCTGGGAGGAGAGAGGCTGATGCTGGGGGCAGAGAGGCTGATGCTGGTGCAGCATGGGGGATGGTGCACGATGGGGGGTGCGCAGCATGGGGGATGGACCACGTTTGGGAGTGCGCAGCATGGCGGATGGACCACGTTTGGGAGTGCGCAGCATGGCGGATGGAGCACGTTTGGGAGTGCGCAGCATGGCGGATGGAGCACGTTTGGGAGTGCGCAGCATGGCGGATGGAGCACGTTTGGGAGTGCGCAGCATGGCGGATGGAGCACGATGGGGGATGCGCAGCATGGCGGATGGAGCACGATGGGGGATGCGCAGCATGGCGGATGGAGCACGATGGGAGGTGCACACCTCCCCCAACACACACAACACACCACACACACACTGGGAACCACAAACACCGCCCTACACAGACACCCACACACACAGACAACGCTGCACACACACAACACCCAACACACAAACACCGCGGCATACATAAATATACGCACATATCATGCAACACACACACATTGCACAAAACATACCTCCCCCCAAAACACACCACACCCACACAAACCGCGCAACACACACACACACAACGCTACAGACACACAGCGCTCAACAAACAACGCAACACACGCAACACACACACAACACCGCTCTCACCCCCCGCCACACCCAGACAACACCCAGAACATGTACAGCTCCTACACAAACACTTGGTAACTACACACAACAAAATCTATATATATATATATAGATATATATAACAAAAATCATACATTAACTACACAATACGTAAATTCTAGAATACCCGATGCGTAGAATCGGGCCACCTTCTAGTATATATATATTATAACATACTACACTGTGTGTGTATAGATAGATATAATCTATGATATATTATAACTATGAATCTATGATATATAGATATATAATCATATTATATACACACACACCTATATATATATATATATATATATATATATATATATATATATATATATATATATATATATATATATATATATATATATATATATATATATATATATATATATATATATATATATATATATATATAATATCTCGATATGATCTCTGATATATATTATGTATACAGGTTGGTATTACAGCTCAGCCCTATTCATGTAAGTGGGGTTGAATTGTAGTACCACACACAACCTGTGGACAAGGGTGGCGCTGATTCTGGAAGAGGTTGTGCTTTTGTCTATAAGGAGAGCTGCTGAATGCATACTACTGATGCCATTTGTTGCAGTTTGTATTATGTGAATGAAAAGGTAAGAGGCTGTTATTAAATTCTGGGCACAGCCATTGCCTCTCCTCTGTGGGGGAAAAAAACTGTAAAGTTCTGTAAAACTTGATCCTGTCCTACTATAGACAGCTCTGCCCTGTGTATGGAAAGTCCGGTCTGATGCCTTGCTCAATGGAGGCTGAGAATATATCTGCTGCCGATCGTCTGATGACTTTGTGGTCCTGACACAAGATATTACATTTTTTTTTTCTTCTCAACATAGACCCAAGAAACTGACTCTAAAAGGTTACAAGCAGTATTGGTGCACGTTCAAAGACACCTCAATATCCTGCTACAAGAGTAAAGAAGAAGCCAATGGAACCCCCGCCCATCAAATGAACCTGAGGGGTAAGATATAAAAACGGGATCTGTAGTATTAGTTATATTCTTGTACATAGGGGGCAGTATTATAGTAGTTATATTCTTGTACATAGGGGCAGTATTATAGTAGTTATATTCTTGTACATAGGAGCAGTATTATAGTAGTTATATTCTTGTACATAGGGGGCAGTATTATAGTAGTTATATTCTTGTACATAGGAGCAGTATTATAGTAGTTATATTCTTGTACATAGGGGGCAGTATTATAGTAGTTATATTCTTGTATATAGGGGGCAATATTATAGTAGTTATATTCTTGTACATAGGAGCAGTATTATAGTAGTTATAGTCTTGTACATAGGAGCAGTATTATAGTAGTTATAGTCTTGTACATAGGAGCAGTATTATAGTAGTTATATTCTTGTACATAGGAGCAGTATTATAGTAGTTATATTCTTGTATAAAGGAGCAGTATTATATTATATTCTTGTATATAGGGGCCGTATTATTGTAGTTATATTCTTTTACATAGGGGCAGTATAATAGTTATATTCTTGTACATAGGGGCAGTATTATTGTAGTTATATTCTTGTACATAGGGGCAGTATTATAGTAGTTATATTCTTGTACATTGGGGGCAGTATTATAGTAGCTATATTCTTGTACATGGAGCAGTATTATTGTAGTTATATTCTTGTACATAGGGAGCAGTATTATAGTAGTTATATTCTTGTACATAGGGAGCAGTATTATAGTAGTTATATTCTTGTACATAGGGGGCAGTATTATTGTAGTTATATTCTTGTACATAGGGAGCAGTATTATAGTAGTTATATTCTTGTACATAGGAGCAGTATTATAGTAGTTATATTCTTGTACATAGGGGGCAGTATTATAGTAGTTATATTCTTGTACATAGGGGGCAGTATTATAGTAGTTATATTCTTGTATAAAGGAGCAGTATTATATTATATTCTTGTATATAGGGGCAGTATTATTGTAGTTATATTCTTTTACATAGGGGCAGTATAATAGTTATATTCTTGTACATAGGGGCAGTATTATTGTAGTTATATTCTTGTACATAGGGGCAGTATTATAGTAGTTATATTCTTGTACATAGGGGCAGTATTATAGTAGCTATATTCTTGTACATGGAGCAGTATTATTGTAGTTATATTCTTGTACATAGGGAGCAGTATTATAGTAATTATATTCTTGTACATAGGGAGCAGTATTATAGTAGTTATATTCTTGTACATAGGGGGCAGTATTATTGTAGTTATATTCTTGTACATAGGGGGCAGTATTATTGTAGTTATATTCTTGTACATAGGAGCAGTATTATAGTAGTTATATTCTTGTACATAGGGGCAGTATTATAGTAGTTATATTCTTGTACATAGGGGCAGTATTATAGTAGTTATATTCTTGTACATAGGAGCAGTATTATAGTAGTTATATTCTTGTACATAGGGGGCAGTATTATAGTAGTTATATTCTTGTACATAGGAGCAGTATTATAGTACTTATATTCTTGTATATAGGGGCAGTATTATAGTAGTTATATTCTTGTACATTGGGGGCAGTATTATAGTAGTTATATTCTTGTACATAGGGGCAGTATTATAGTAGTTATATTCTTGTATATAGGGGCAGTATTATAGTACTTATATTCTTGTACATAGGGGCAGTATTATAGTAGTTATATTCTTGTATATAGGGGCAGTATTATAGTAGTTATATTCTTATACATAGGAGCAGTATTATAGTAGTTATATTCTTGTACATAGGGGCAGTATTACAGTAGTTATATTCTTGTATATAGGGGCAGTATTATAGTAGTTATATTCTTGTACATAGGGGGCAGTATTATAGTAGTTCTATTCTTGTACATAGGGGCAGTATAATAGTTATATTCTTGTACATAGGGGCAGTATTATTGTAGTTATATTGCTGCACGTAGGGGGCGGCATTATAGTAGTAGTCTTCAGTCAGTCATGTGTTATTTTGCGTGGTGTTGGATATACAGAAGTGCTGGTAGTTTTTTCAGTTGTCCAGTCACCAGTTCCCCGTTTAGCCGTGCAGTAAACACATTCGCTGCCAAATGATGTGAGGCCACAGCCATGACGCCCGGAGCCAGGAATACCTTTTTGGGTACATTGATCTGCTCCAGGAGCCGGTGACTGAGCTTTGTGGAATGCTGATCCTCGGAGTTATTATTGGAGCTCCGGTCTATCGTTCGGGAGATGTGGCGGGATCTTTGGGACCTGTATGGCTGAAGATACTAAGTAATGATAGCACTCCATTAATAATCCTAAATACCTGTCCATGGCACGTGTTTCATTGTACGGCTGAGCTCTAAGTGAATAAGGCAGAGTACCAGGCACCAGACACAACCCGAGGACCAGTCTGGAACGGTTTTTGGGAAAAATCAATATTTTTTTTTTTTTCTCCAAAGCAGTTTAACTTGGGCAACACTTGGCATCTGAATGCTCCGGACCGTTTCCCATATTCTTGTAGACACGGCGGGGTCCTATAGACGTGCAATGTAAACCATCCTCCAGATGTGATTGATTATTATGGCACATGTGATGTTCCCGTCTTCAGCCATATTTTAATATGAATGTTCTTTGTAAGATCTCGGGGCAATAAAGTGGACCAACTCTTCCTGTTTTCCAGGCTGTGAAGTGACTCCAGATGTGAATATATCGGGCCAGAAGTTTATCATTAAGCTCCTTATACCGGTGGCTGAAGGAATGAACGAGATCTGGCTCCGGTGCGACAATGTAAGATGCTGCGATGCAGAATGAAACGTATTGTCCTCTCCTAGTGAAATGGTTCCAGGGCCGGCGGCATTAGCTTGTATGGTGTCCCGAGCGCTACCTTATTTTGGCATCATCCCATAGATTGCCCTCAAACTATGCCATACGGTGCCAAACCACTGTTATATAGTGCCATACGGTAGCCAGATAAAACTGCCATACGATATTATAGTGCTATACTGTGCCGCCACCACTATATACTACACAAATATTTTTCAATACTCAAAGGGGTATCTGGTTGATGGGGCTGAGATTTGGCACCAACAAGGAGCTACTAATAAGCCCCCTTGAATAGGAGTTATTCTGCAGTACTCGGCAGGGGCCCCTATATAGCGCGCAGCTCCATTCATTGCCACCACCGAGCTTATACCAGTACCTTTCTGAGGTATTGGACCCCCACTGCTCTGATACTGGATAGGTTGTCCATA
>NC_134364.1:21761673-21971673 GCF_048569485.1 Anomaloglossus baeobatrachus | reverse complement strand
TTTGGGAACCACTGGTCTAGTGTATTAAGTGGTTGGTTGGGTGGATGGATAGGTGGTCTTGGATTTATTGTATTATCTGAGAGCAGGACTATTTACAGGGCTCTCCGCTTCTGAATCATGTCACTAAGGGCTCTCCCAGACGTCCATGATCCTCAGTCTGATCTCTGATCGCAGTGCACGGACCGGCCGTGCGTCTCCCCACCCGAGCGTTACACCTTCATATATTTCTGAGGCTTTTACGCTCTGGTCAGGAAACGCATGGCCGGTCTGTGCACTGCAATCTGAAATCGGACCGATCGCAGATGTTCGAGAGATTGAGTCTATTCTAAGGGTACCGTCACACTTTAGCGACGCAGCAGCGATCCCACCAGCGATCTGACCTGGTCAGGATCGCTGCTGCGTCGCTACATGGTCGCTGGTGAGCTGTCAAACAGGCAGATCTGACCAGTGACCAGCCCTCAGCCAGCAGCGACGTGCAAGCGACGCTGCGCTTGCACGGAGACGGCGTCTGGAAGCTGCGGATACTGGTAACTAAGGTAAACAACGGGTATGGTTACCCGATGTTTACCTTAGTTACCAGCGCACACCGCTTAGCTTAGCGTGTGCAGGGAGCAGGAGCCGGCACTGGCAGCGTGAGAGCTGCAGACGCTGGTAACTAAGGTAAATATCAGGTAACCACCTTGGTTACCTGATGTTTACCTTGGTTACAGCTTACCGCAGGCTGTCAGACGCCGGCTCCTGCTCCCTGCACATTCAGGATTGTTGCTCTCTCGCTGTCACACACAGCGATGTGCGCTTATCAGCGGGAGAGCAACAATAAAAAAACGAACCAGGGCTGTGTGTAACGAGCAGCGATCTCACAGCAGGGGCCAGATCGCTGCTCAGTGTCACACACAGCGAGATCGCTAATGAGGTCACTGCTGCGTCACAAAAACCGTGACTCAGCAGCGATCTCGCTGTGTGTGAAGTACCCGTAAAGTTGTAGAACTTTTCCTCGAAGCTGTGACACATAAAGACCAATACAGGATAATGCGTTTAGCTCCTTGGTGTAATCGGCCTCTTATGTTCAGATTACAGCCCGTATTCTGGAGGCGCATCAGAACGTGGCTCAGATGAGTCTCATAGAAGCCAAGATGCGGTTCATTCAAGCATGGCAGTCACTACCAGAATTTGGCATCACCCATTTTCTTGCCAGGTTAGTGATGATTACTTTATTGCACAATATATTTTGTGGGTTTTTTTGGGTTTTTTTTTACGAAGCTTTGTCAATGGTGTAAGAAATGCGGACGCCCCCACCCACCCCATAATTTTGCTCTTGTTGTCCTATATACTAATGCAAACTTTGATTTCTGAGCAGGTTCCACGGTGGGAAGAAAGAGGAGCTGATTGGCATTGCCTATAACCGGCTCATCAGGATGGATGCCAACACTGGCGACGCCATTAAAACATGGAGGTTCAGTAACATGAAGCAGTGGAACGTCAACTGGGAAATCAAAATGGTGAGACAAGTGGGATTACTTAATCAGGGGCACTGTCAAGTTAGGTATTAGGAGGGGTTATTGATGGCTTTAGATCAGGCTAATCAGTGGGGGTGCCATGAATTGGACCTGACCATGAGATATTGATGGCCTTAGACTCGGGATATTACTGCTTCATCACTCAAATACCATGGCTGACATGTTCCTTGTCCTCGTATAATCTCAGATCCAGGCAAAGCACCTCTGGGATATTGGTCAACATTTCCACCTTGTTCCCCAAAGCTGGTAGTTCCAGCCTCATATTGTTCATTTCTGAAGATGTTCTGTAGATCACAATCACCATGCACATCAATATCTATACGTAATCCACCATCATTCCTCTTGTCTAGAATGATTCTGTAGACATTGATATTAATGTTGATTGTGCTCCATATAAAATCACTTATGACTAGTGGCATAACTGGAATTTGATGGGCCCCAGTGCAAAATTTGGACTTAGGCTTCCCCCCTCCCCCACATGTTGGTCAGATGTGTATATATACATGTAGCGTTCCAAATCCTATAAAGACATACAAGTTGCCCTCGCTCCCATCTTGTGCTAATGTACCCCATCCTGGTCTCCTTTCTGGTATATATCCCCCATCCTGGGCTCCTTCCTGGTAAGCATGTTCCCATCTTGGTATATGCAGTATGTCGCCCATCCTAGGCCACATTCTGTATATATGTCCCCCATCCTGGTATATATGTTCCCACTCTAGTATATATGTTCCCATCCTGGGCCCTTTCCTGGTGTATATATGTGTCTCCATCTTGGTATATATATTCCCCATGTTTGTCTCCATCCTGGGCCCCTTCTGATATATATGTCGTCCTCATGGGGCCATTCTAGTATATATATATGTCACCCTACTGGGCCCCCTGGTATACACGATCCCTCTCCTGATCTATAAACCCATCCTGGTAAATGTCTCTGTTCTGTTATTAACCCAAACCCCCCAAACATTGTACTAGTCTTCCCCCGGTTCCCGCTTCACGCGGTGTTCTATCTGTAGCCAGCGTGCAGTGACCGGCAGCTTTCATCAGCGTCCGTGCTATGGCAATACATAACATCATTGCCATGCACCGCCCTCATTCACGGGGGACGCAGACGAAAGCTGCCGGCTTCTGTTTGGCCCTCTGGGACCGGTCCCCATCGCAATTCCTGCGACTACAATTGTTCCGTCCCTGTTTGACCATTCTCTACTAAAGTGTTGTCATGGGGGCACTGAATTAGAGAGTCTGAAAGCTTGGTCTTGGCCCAAATCTTCTACAGCTTTAGATAGGAGATATTCGTGCATGTATGTATGTATGTGTGTATGTATGTATGTATGTGTGTATATATATATATATATAATATATATGTGTGTGTGTGTGTGTGTATGTGTATATATATATATATATATATATATATATATATATATATATATATATATATATATATATATATATATATATATATATATATATAATGTGTGTCTATATGCCCCCATGACAGCACTTCTTTAGTAGAGAATATTTAATTTTTTTTTTTTTTTTAAGAATTTCTCAGTAATGTACCCCTCTTGTTTCCCTCGCAGGTAACGGTGGAGTTTGCGGATGAGATGAGGCTCTCCTTCATCTGCACAGAAGTGGATTGCAAAGTAGTTCATGAATTTATTGGCGGATACATCTTTCTGTCCACGCGGGCCAAGGATCAGAACGAGAGTCTCGATGAAGAGATGTTTTTTAAACTCACCAGTGGATGGGTGTGAGACCTTTGCCCCCCGCCCACTACTCTCCTTCTCCCCAATTTACCAGAGCTTTTTTTTTTTTTTTTTTTTTTCTTTTTTTCCTAAGTATGCTGCTTAAGAAAAAAACAAAACAAATCTCTGAAATAAAACATAAGCTTGAAATGTATCCACTCTATGAAAGTTCTGCATCTAACAAGCTGTGGGCACTAACCAAAGCACTTCCATACTACAACATGTAGCAAGTACCTCCGGCGGCTGTCCGAAGAATGGCGGAAATTGAGAAGTTTTTGTCAACCAACGGTGGTTTCGAGGCTGGGGGGGGCCTTAGTGCAAGAAATTAAAGCCATCAACCAGACGACTATTAAGGGCTTAGACTATTACACAACAATCAGGTCTAAATGGATTTTTATATTTTTGGTTTCCAAAAAAGGTTCCTTGTTAGGGGGGGTTTTGAACCCTTTTGACTAAATGTTTTTAGCTTTTTTGACACATTTAGGTCAATCCGAATAGGTTTTTGTGCTTTGTTTTCAAGAAAACCTTTTAAAGGAAAGTGCTAATTATTATGGAGCTGCCCGACAATTTAAGGCCCAAACTTGGGGTTAACCCAACAAGTTTGAGTTCGGGCAACGTCTTGGAGTTGGAGCATTGCCCTCGTCTTGCCTCAGAATTGCTTCTGTGATCATGTACTTTTTTTTTTTTTTCTTTTTTCTTTGGCTGCCTCTGCTGTGTACGGCTGCGGTACCTATAAGTTTTTACCTTTCCCTGTAGATTTCATTTTTTGTTTTGTTTTGTTTTGTTTTTTTTTTTTGTTTTTTTTCTGTCTACACCATATAGTATTAAACAAAAATGTAGTGTTCACCAGCGTCCGATATGCAACGTTTCATGACTATATGAAGTGACGGTCGAATGAAGTATGTTGTTTTTTGGGGGGGTTTTTGTGTAACTTATGTAAAAACACAAATTTTATAAAATTGTACAGTGTTTATTTTTCTTTTTGTTGTTATCAGTTCACTTACTTTCTTTGTTTTTGTTCTTTGGGCTTTTTGTGGTGTTTTTGTTGTGTATTTTTATTTTTTTTTTTGTGTGTGTGTTTTTGTTCTACGGGCTTTTTATTTTTCCTTTTTTGTGATATTTTTTTTTTTTTTTTTTTCCTTTGGGGCTTTAGTTACATACTCTGCATTTAAGAATGTATTACTTATTGTTTTAGTATTAAATATATTTCACTGCAACCTAATGTTACTGTTTATCACTGAAGTATAGGTGGTCCCAGAAAAATCCATGGGGGTCATAAATTTTGACTTTAATGAGATAATGGCCTTTAGGTGTTTTTAATGTTAAAAATAAAACTATGGACACGTTTTTTGGTTTATTTTTTTTTTTTCTTTTTTCGAATATGAGACTTTAACTCAACTGCTTCGGTGCTAATGGTTTTCATATTTCCTTGCTAGAAATATTGGTTTTTCGGTAAAACCTTGTTAAAGGGAAGCCGAGAAAAATTGAAGTGGTTGTACGGGACTATAAAAACAGGTCATACAGAAATGGCGCCACAATAGTCCGCAGGTTGTGTGCGGTATTGCAGCTTTACTCCATTTTTATCAATGGGGCTGGATAGTGATTCTGCTCTCAAACTAAGGACAGTGGTGGCGCTAATTTTTGAAAGTGTTGTGATGTTTTTGATTTGGGGTTTTATTTTTTTCTTTACAACCTTTTATAACACTAACCTCATTTATCAAAACCAACAGAAAACTTCTATGTTACTTTCTGAGCAGTTTTGATGAATAGAGGCCATAGATTTGCACATTACACAAGTCACAAATATTGATAATCCATATATAATGCTTCACCTCTGGGAGGTCGGGGGCACAATCTGGCAATATATAAATTTTTAAATTTTAATATTTAAATTTAATTTTCTAGTTTAGTCGGTGCAGGTGCTCATCCACTCGTCCACCTCCGATAGATAATTTTTTTTTTTTTTTTGTCTCCTCCCCCCCCCCCCCACCCCAAATCCACCCTGAATCAATTATTTTGCCATTGTTTAGTGCAAAGTTCTGCATGAGACCCTCAGACATACTGCGCAGTAAGGTATCGTGTGCCGACATACTATATTATGATGATTAAAAACTATGTATAAATGCTTTTTATTTTAAATAAAAGATAACATTTTATTTAACGTCTGCTGTGGCCTTTGTTTGTTTTTTTTTTTTTGTTTGGTATTTGCAGCTCAGTCTCATTTTATTCTATGGAGCTGCAATACCAGACATGACCTATGGACAAGGGTAGCGCTATATCTGGAAAAAGTAACGTCTTATTTCTTAGCCTGGACAACCCCTTGATTTTTTATTTTTTTTTTATATATAAGGTCCAATGTAATTATCATTATCCAGTAAATGGCCGATGAGCTATGTTGACTGAAATATCCCTCCTAGGTACCATTTTAAAAAAAAAAAAACCACCAAAACTTGAGTCCATTGAGTTATGTGTGATGCTGCGCTGTGTATCTAATTTTATCATGTATGTGATAGCTCAATGCGCCATGTATCTAATCCTATCATGTGCAATACAGTTTAGTAAGCCGTATAGCTAATCCATCATGCATGATACAGTCCTCTGAGTGATGTATCCAATCCTAGCATGTGATGCAGTCCTCTGAGCTTTGTATCTTTGTGCGTGACACAGTCCATATAGCTATGCCTATCATATGATACAACCGATGTATCTAATCATGTGTGACAGTCTGCCTAGCATGTATCTACTTCTGTCATGTGCTACACAGTTCTTGTACCTATTCATGTCATGTGCGACACTGTTCACATACCTAATCATGTGCGGTACGGTTTATGTACCTAATCTTATGTGCAAGACTGGTTAGGTACACAAACCATGCCACACATGACAGGATTAGGTACGCAATCTATTCGTGTGACACTGTTCGTGTACCTAATCCTGTCACGTGTAGCACAGTTTGTGTATCTGATCCCAACTTGTGAATCAGTTTGTGTACCTAATCTTATGTGCAACACAGTCCACTGAACCTTGAGATCTGAGTATTGAGGCTGTAATGATATGACTGCTCTGCTTAGATCTTTGTGAAGAGCAGTGAGCAGCGCAGCGCTGACAGCCGTCCTCTGTGACACGGAGTCACCAACAAACTGTCTCTGCCCTGTAATTGTAAACTTCACCCTTCATTATACTTTCGCAAATGCCCAGGAGGGAAAAAGCGAGAAATCAGACACACATGACCAGGCCCCAAGCGTCATTTACTGCAGTCGTAAAGTGAGCCAGCAGTACTGGAGATATATTCATGGCAAATTTCAGCAAATGCTCCCCCTAGTGTTTAAAAGTTGAAAATTAAAAAAAAAAAATTATATATATATATATATTATATTATATTATATTATATTATATTATATTTTATATTATATTATTTCTTTGTCGCTCCTAATTGGGAGACCCAGACAATTGGGTGTATAGCTATGCCTCCGGAGGCCACACAAAGTATTACACTAAAAGTGTAAAGCCCCTCCCCTTCACCCTATACACCCCCCGTACTGCTACGGGCTCATCAGTTTTTATGCTTTGTGCGAAGGAGGTCAGACATCCACGCATAGCTCCACAGCTTAGTCAGCAGCAGCTGCTGACTAGGTCGGATGGAAGAAAAGAGGGCCCATGACAGGGCCCCCAGCATGCTCCCTTCTCACCCCACTCTTGTCGGCGGTGTTGTTAAGGTTGAGGTATCCATTGCGGGTACGGAGGCTGGAGCCCACATGCTGCTTTCCTTCCCCATCCCTCAATTAGGGCTCTGGGTGAAGTGGGATCCCATCGGTCTCCAGGCACAGGAGACCGTGCTCCATCCACAGCTCCTGAGGACCCTGCTGGATAGGAGCCGAGTATCGTTCAGGGACATGGCCCTGCTACTTGGAGGTACTCTGTGTCCCCGTGGGGACCGCGCACAGCAGCACTCCAGCATTGCTGGGTGTGCTAGTGCACCGGGGACAGCAGCGCTGGCTGCATTTGTGCCACTATACACTTCAGCGTCGCTGAGTGTGTTTGTGTCTTTCTTCCCGCCCCCAGCCCTGCCAGTCAGGGGAAGGGCGGGACGCTGTACAGGTCGGCAGCACTGAGGGCTGGAGCATGCTTTGCATACTCCACCCCCCCTCACTCTGCACAGTGGGACACCAGTTCCCGCACTTTTCTGGGTCACGCCCACGGCTCCCTCCTCTCCCCAGGACGCTGGCAGCCATTCCTCTCAGCTCTGCTAACGCTGGAGAGGAGAGACAAGCTCAAAGAGACCCAGGCAGGAATTCTGGTGCCCACACAAACGCTTTGCGCAGGCGGTAAGCAGCACCTGTGGTGCTGGCCCCACTAGTGCAGAAGTGTATTTATAGTTTATATGATTATAGTCTATACTTTACACTGTAGGGTGCACTGTTGATTTGTGGCTATATACCCTCCTGTATTGCTCAGAGGAGACAACAGCATGTCGTCCACAAATAGCAAGGGTGCCAAGGCACAGACTTACTATGCTGCCTGTGCAGCATGTACGGCTATACTGCCGGCAGGTTCCACTGACCCTCATTGTGTGCAATGCTCGGCCCCTGTGGCACTTTCTCAGCCGGAGCCTCTGCTAGGGGTGGCCCAGGGAGAACCACCTGTTGACACTGTCCAGGTGACAGGGACGGAGTTTGCAGTTTTTACTGAAAGACTTTCTGAGACTATGGCTAAGATATTAGAAGCCTTGCAGTCCAGGCCGGCATCTCAAGCCAGGGGCACTGTGGAATCATTGCCCCCTGGTTCCCCTCAGTGGGAACAGCAATGTCTTCCCGGGGTGTCTCATGGATCCCAGGGTGAGGTCTCTGACACGGACCGCAGCCCCAGACCGACTAAGCGAGCTCGCTATGAAATCCCCTCGACATCATCACAATGTTCAGGGTCTCAGCGAGAGGACTCTCTGTATGATGAAGCGGAGGTAGCTGATCAGGATTCTGATCCTGAAGCCGCTCTCAACCTTGATACTCCTGATGGGGACGCCGTAGTGAATGATCTTATTGCGTCCATCAATGAAATGTTGAATATTTCTCCCTCAGCTCCTCCAGTGGAGGAGTCAGCTTCTCAGCAGGAGAAATTCCGTTTCAGGTTTCCCAAGCGTACAAAGAGTATGTTTCTGGACCACTCTGACTTCAGAGAGGCAGTCCAGAAACACCGAGCTTATCCAGATAAGCGTTTTTCCAAGCGCCTTAAGGATACACGTTACCCTTTTCCCCCTGACGTGGTCAAGGGCTGGACTCAGTGTCCCAAGGTGGATCCTCCAATCTCCAGACTGGCGGCTAGATCCATAGTTGCAGTGGAAGATGGAGCTTCACTCAAGGATGCCACTGACAGACAGATGGAGCTCTGGTTGAAATCCATCTATGAAGCTATCGGCGCGTCTTTTGCTCCAGCATTCGCAGCCGTATGGGCACTCCAAGCTATCTCAGCTGGTCAGGCGCAAATTGACGCACTCACACGTACGTCTGCGCCGCAGGTGGCGTCCATAACCTCTCAAACGTCGGCATTTGCGTCCTACGCTATTAATGCTGTCCTGGACTCTGCGACCCGTACGGCGGTTGCAGCCGTCAATTCGGTGGCAATACGCAGGGCCTTGTGGCTGCGGAATGGAAGGCAGATTCGGCTTCCAAAAAGTGCTTAACTGGATTGCCATTTTCTGGCGACCGTTTGTTTGGTGAGAGATTGGATGAAATCATCAAACAATCCAAGGGAAAGGAAACATCCTTACCCCAGGCCAAACCAAAAACACCCCAACAGAGGAGGGGACAGTCGAGGTTTCGGTCCTTTCGGGGTACGGGCAGGTCCCAATTCTCCTCGTCCAAAAGGCCTCAGAAGGATCAGAGGAACTCCGACGCATGGCGGTCTAAATCACGCCCTAAAAAGACCGCCGGAGGTGCCGCTACCAAGGCGGCTTCCTCATGACTTACGGCCTCCTCACACCGCATCCTCGGTCGGTGGCAGGCTCTCCCGCTTTTGCGACACCTGGCTGCCACAAGTAAAAGACCGTTGGGTGAGAGACATTTTGTCTCACGGTTACAGGATAGAGTTCAGCTCTCGTCCTCCGACTCGATTCTTCAGAACATCTCCGCCTCCCGAGCGAGCCGAGGCTCTTCTGCAGGCGGTGGGCATTCTGAAGGCAGAAGGAGTGGTGGTCCCGGTTCCTCTTCAGCAACAGGGTCACGGTTTCTACTCCAACCTGTTTGTGGTTCCAAAGAAGGACGGGTCCTTCCGTCCTGTTTTGGACCTAAAACTGCTCAACAAACACGTAAGGACCAGGCGGTTCCGGATGGAATCCCTCCGCTCCGTCATCGCCTCAATGTCCCAAGGAGATTTCCTAGCATCGATCGATATCAAGGATGCTTATCTCCACGTACCAATTGCTCCAGAGCATCAGCGCTTCTTGCGCTTCGCCATAGGAGATGAACACCTTCAGTTCGCGGCACTGCCGTTCGGCCTGGCGACAGCCCCAAGGGTTTTCACCAAGGTCATGGCTACAGTAGTTGCGGTCCTCCACTCTCAGGGTCACTCAGTGATACCTTACTTAGAAGATCTGCTGGTCAAGGCACCCTCTCATGAGGCATGCCAACACAGCCTCAACGTTACTCTGGAAATTCTCCAGAGTTTCGGGTGGATCATCAATTTTCCAAAGTCAAATCTGACACCGGTCCAATCACTGACATATTTTGGCATGGAGTTTCATACTCTTCCAGCGATAGTGAAGCTTCCGCTGGACAAACAGCGTTCACTACAGACAGGGGTACAATCTCTCCTTCAAGGTCGGTCACACCCCTTGAGGCGCCTCATGCACTTCCTGGGGAAGATGGTGGCAGCAATGGAAGCAGTCCCTTTCGCGCAGTTTCACCTGCGTCCTCTTCAATGGGACATCCTACGCAAGTGGGACAGGAGGCCGACGTCCCTAGACAGGAACGTCTCCCTCTCTCAAGCAACCAAAGCTTCCCTTCGGTGGTGGCTTCTTCCCACCTCATTATCGAAAGGAAAATCCTTCCTACCCCCATCCTGGGCGGTGGTCACGACGGACGCGAGCCTGTCAGGGTGGGGAGCAGTTTTTCTCCACCACAGGGCTCAGGGTACGTGGACTCAGCAAGAGTCCTCACTTCAGATCAATGTTCTGGAGATCAGGGCAGTGTATCTTGCCCTAAAAGCGTTCCAGCAGTGGCTGGAAGGCAAGCAGATCCGAATTCAGTCGGACAACTCCACAGCGGTGGCTTACATCAACCACCAAGGTGGGACACGCAGTCGGCAAGCCTTCCAGGAAGTCCGGAGGATTCTGCTGTGGGTGGAAGCCACAGCATCCACCATATCCGCAGTTCACATCCCGGGCGTAGAAAACTGGGAAGCAGACTTTCTCAGTCGCCAGGGCATGGACGCAGGGGAATGGTCCCTAGACCCGGACGTGTTTCAGGAGATCTGTTGCCGCTGGGGGATGCCGGACGTCGACCTAATGGCGTCACGGCACAACAACAAGGTCCCAACATTCATGGCTCGATCTCAAGATCACAGAGCTCTGGCGGCAGACGCCTTAGTTCAGAATTGGTCGCAGTTTCAGCTTCCTTATGTGTTTCCTCCTCTGGCTCTGTTGCCCAGAGTGTTACGCAAGATAAGGGCCGACTGCCGCCGCGCCATCCTCGTCGCTCCAGACTGGCCGAGGAGGTCGTGGTACCCGGATCTGTGGCATCTCACGGTCGGCCAACCGTGGGCACTGCCAGACCGACCAGATTTGCTATCTCAAGGGCCGTTTTTCCATCTGAATTCTGCGGCCCTCAACCTGACTGTGTGGCCATTGAGTCGTGGATCCTAGCGTCTTCAGGATTATCTCAAGAGGTCATTGCCACTATGAGACAGGCTAGGAAACCAACGTCCGCCAAGATTTCCTCCCTAAGGTGGTATCCCCTTTTCATCTCAATCAGGACATCTCCTTACCCTCGTTTTGTCCTCATCCAGTTCACCAATGTGAAAAGGATTTGCACTTGTTAGATCTGGTGAGAGCACTCAGACTCTACATTTCTCGTACGGCGCCCCTGCGCCGCTCCGATGCACTCTTTGTCCTTGTCGCTGGCCAGCGTAAAGGGACACAAGCTTCCAAAATCAACCCTGGCTCGGTGGATCAAGGAACAAATTCTTGAAGCTTACCGTTCCTCGGGGCTTCCGGTTCCCTCAGGACTGAAGGCCCATTCTACCAGGGCCGTGGGAGCGTCCTGGGCCTTGCGACACCAGGCTACGGCTCAGCAGGTGTGTCAGGCAGCTACCTGGTCGAGCCTGCACACTTTCACGAAACACTATCAGGTGCATACCTATGCTTCCGCAGATGCCAGCCTAGGTAGGCGAGTCCTTCAGGCGGCAGTTGCCCACCTGTAGGACGGAGCCGTTACGGCTCTATTATGAGGTATTATTTACCCACCCAGGGACTGCTTTTGGACGTCCCAATTGTCTGGGTCTCCCAATTAGGAGCGACAAAGAAGAAGGGAATTTTGTTTACTTACCGTAAATTCCTTTTCTTCTAGCTCCAATTGGGAGACCCAGCACCCGCCCCTGTTTTTTTGTGTACACATGTTGTTCATGTTAAATGGTTTCAGTTCTCCGATATTCCTTCGGATTGAATTTACTTTAAACCAGTTTATAATTTTTTCCTCCTTCTGGCTTTTGCACCAAAACTGATGAGCCCGTAGCAGTACGGGGGGTGTATAGGCTGAAGGGGAGGGGCTTTACACTTTTAGTGTAATACTTTGTGTGGCCTCCGGAGGCATAGCTATACACCCAATTGTCTGGGTCTCCCAATTGGAGCTAGAAGAAAAGGAATTTACGGTAAGTAAACAAAATTCCCTTCATTTTCAACATTTGAAGAGGAAAAAAGTTTAATGTTTTAATATAAAGATATTTATATAAAGAGAAACTTAAAAAAATGTATATAATAAATTATATGATTTATATATATATATATAAATTATATTATATAATTTATTAGTATAGAAAATGTTTAAGTTTCTCTTCATATACATATTTTTATATTAAAACAATATAAAAATATTTATATGAAGAGAAACTTAACAAAATTTATATATTAATAAATTATGTAATTTATATATATAAATTATATTATATAATTTATTAGTATATACATTTTTTTTTAAGTTTCTCTTTATATAAATATTTTTATATTAAAACATTAAACTTTTTTTTCTCCAATTGTTGAAAATATTTTTTTTCCACCATTCCTTTAAAGCTAGACCACATAGTGACTTTGGCCAGAACACCGGTTACCCCTTTTCACATTCTCTATATACCACATGATACAGGCGATTGAGGTCACATTGCATAGTTTCATAGTATGAAAAAAAAAAAATTAGGTTGAACTTTATGAACCTTTCTCCACCATTACATTGTGATGCACTTTGGTGGTGGCCATGTTGATTGCCTCCAAGCCTTTCTTGAAGCTAAGTGGACTACCTTAAATGAGCTATTTTCTTCCAGAAACAGCGCCTCCACTTTCCATAGGTAGTGTCTGGTATTGCGGCTTAATTTTACTTGTCCGCCAGGTTTTCTATATTTCTAAAACACAAAGTAGCCGGAAGATCTATTGGGGATTCGTACAGATCATGTTCATTTTTCCCGAAACAAATGTCTGAGTAGATACGCCAAATGCGTCTACTGTTCTATAACCTTGGAGGTTTTTCATTAGCGACAAATAGATGGATGACGACTAAAGGGAGAGGGTTTGGATATGAGAGCTCTATTTCAGGATAAACCCCTTCAATTTTTGTAAAAATTTTATTAGATCTTCAGTCTTGTCCAACGAAAAGATGACACTTTGATACAGTGTCAGTGTGCAGCTTGTATAACTGTAAATTTGGTGCCTTCTAAATAGACAATAATGCCTGTGTGTTTTTAGTTGTCAAGTCAAACAGCTGGCAACAAAAGTGAGTACACCCCTAAGTCAAAATGGCCAAATTGTGCCCATATAGCGGTTTTCCCTCCTCTGTGTTGTGACTCATTAACGTAGGTCTCGGGTGTGATTGTGGGGCAGGGGTGTTATATTCGTTATTATCGCTTACACACTCTCTCATACTGGTCACTAGCAGCTCAACATGGCTCCACATAGAGATGGCCGAGGCTATAAGAAGATTGTCACAACCCTGAACCTGAGCTGCAGCACGGTGGCCAAGACCATACAGCGGTATAACCAGACAGGGTCCACTCTGAACAGGTGTCCCTATGGTCAACCAAAGAAGTTGCGTGCATGAGCTCAGCGTCATCTACAGATTGTCTTTTCAGAACAGATGTAGGAGTACTGCTAGCATTACTGCAGAGGTTACAGGGCAAGGAGGTCTGCCTGTCAGTGCTCAGACCATATGCCACACACTGCAGAGGTTACAGGGGAGAGGTTGGGGGGGCCGCCTGTAAATGCTCTGACCATACGCCGCACACTAAATTTCATTGATCTGCATAGCTGTCGTCCCAGGAGGAAGCCTCTTTGAAAGATGGTGCAAACAATTTGCTGAAGACAAGCGGACTAAGGACATGGATTACTGGAACCACCTGGTCTGATGAGACTAAAAAAACTTATTTGGTTCAGATGATGTCTATCGTGTTTGGTGGCAACCAGGTGAGGAGTACAAAGAGAAGTGTGTCCTACCTACAGTCAGGCATGGTGGTGGTGGAAAGTCCTTGTTTGGAGCTGCTTGAGTGCTGCCAGCTGTGGGGGAGCTACAGATCACCGAGGGAACCATGAATGCCAACATGCACTGTGACATACTGAAGCAGCGCATGATCCCCTCCCTTCATATTCCAACATAACAACCTCGAACACCTCCAAGAGAACCACTACCTCACTACAGAAACTGAGGGTAAAGGTGCTGGACCAGCCGAGCGTCTCCAGACCTAATCCCTATGGAGCATCTGTGGGGTCTTCTCAAATGGAAGGTGGAGGAGCACAAGGTCTCTAACGTTCACCAGCTCCATCATGATGTCATGGAGGAGGGAAGACGATCCAGTGGCTCCTGTGAAGATCTAGTGACCTCCAGGCTTAACAGAGGTAAAGCCATAGTGGGAAATAATGGTGGACGCACAAAATATTCACACTTTGGCCATTTTCACTTAGGGGTGTACTCATTTTGTTGCCAGTGGTTTGGATATTAATGGCTGTGTGGAGTTATTTAGAGGATACCAAATGTACACTGTTATCAAAGCTGCACACTGACACTGCACATTGTATTATACATAGTGTCAGATCTTCAGTGTTGTCCCTACAATAAAATATTTACAAAAATGTGACGGGTGTACTCAGTTTTGTGATATAATGTATATATATTTTTGTTTTCAAGTCAAAATACTCCTCCAAAGATAATTTGTAAATGTCACAGTAATGTTATAAATGGACACCAACCACTAATTACACAGCACTAACAAAAATAAGCAGCGCGCGGGGTGAGTCATGAAATTACACAGTGCGTTCCGCTTACACAGACTTTCCATTTTAGAGGCAAAAATTTTGACAGCTTTGGCAAACGGCAAAACTATTCCTATTGCTTCCTTTTTTTTTTCTCCTTTTTTTTTCTTTTGTTAATCCAATTTTTTTCTGGGATTCTCTGGATATAAGTTCTATGTAAATATCCCCTCTGTCACCAATCTTCTCGCTGAACAGCATAGCCAAAATCTCATACTTGGTAACACTTAGGAGTCTCCTAGCTGCTGCTGAATAAATACCTCTTCTCGTTCCTGCGGACATCTTCAGTCCTCAGGTTTGGAGGTTGGTACCAGGATGAGATCTGTGGGGCCTTGTAGTGAAATAATTTGGAATGAGGAGCCTAACCCTAACCTGATCAGGAATGCGGGGCCCAACCCTAACCCTACCAAAGAATGAGGAGCCTAACCCCAACCCAACAGGAATGTGGAGCCTAACCCTATCCGAAATGAGGAGCTTAACCTCAACTCTAACCTGATCAAGAATGCTCAGCCCAACCCTAACCCTATCAAGAATGAAGAGCCTAACCCCAACCCAACAGGAATGTGGAACCTAACCCCAACCCTAACCCTATCTGAAATGAGGAGCGTAACCTCAACCCCAACCTGATCAAGAATGCTGAGCCCAACCCCAACCCAACAGGAATGTGGAACCTAACCCCAACCCTATCACAAATGCGGAGCCTAACCCCAACCCTAACCCTATCCGAAATGAGGAGCGTAACCTCAACCCTAAACTGATCATGAATGCTGAGCCTAACCCCAACCCAACAGGAATGTGGAGCCTAACCTCAACCCTAAAGCTATCCGAAATGAGCGTAACCTCAACCCTAGCCTGATCAAGAATGCTGAACCTAACCCAAACCCAGCAGGAATGTGGAGCCTAACCCCAACCCTAACCCTATCCGAAATGAGGAGCGTAACCATAACCCTAGCCTGATCAAGAATGCTGAGCCTAACCCCAACCCAACAGGAATGTGGAGCCTAACCCCAACCCTAACCCTATCCGAAATGAGGAGCGTAACCATAACCCTAGCCTGATCAAGAATGCTGAGCCTAACCCAAACCCAGCAGGAATGTGGAGCCTAACCCCAACCCTAACCCTATCCGAAATGAGGAGCGTAACCTCAACCCTAACCTGATCAAGAATGCTGAGCCTAACCCCAACCCAACAGGAATGTGGAGCCAAACCCTAACCCTATCACAAATGCGGAGCCTAACCCCAACCCTCCCCAATCAGGAATGAGGAACCTAACCCCAACCCTCCCCTGATAGGGGAGGGTTGGGGTTATGCCCGTCATTCCTAATAGTTATGATTTGGGGTTGGGCTCCACATTCCTATCAGGAATGAGTAGCCTGATAACCCCAATCCTAACCCTATCAGCCGTGGAGTCTGGGGTCTGAATCGATTAAAGAGTCTGATCTGCGGTCTGTAATATTTTAGGAAGTCTGAATTTCTTTTAGGGGTTTTCGTGCGTAGTTTATTTGTTTAGAGACCAGGACTGGGGTCTCTACTCTTCTAGGCAGGTCTCTAATACTTTATGGGGTCTAGTCTGGGGTTTCTATCTTTTTTGGGGCTTTGATAAGGGGGTTTGTTTGCTTTAGGTTATGCTACTTCTTTACACAATCAGTAGGATAATGGTAAAAATGGTAAAAATAAAATTACTTACCTAATATCACTATTTGGAATTTACCAGTTTCACTTTTCTTTCCCTTCAGAAGTGTTTTTTTTCTGTTTTGCAATTTTTTTTAATTTTTTTTTAGAAAAACTGCCTCCCACGGTGCACTGTGTATGACAGGGAGGGGTGACCCTCGGCCTTCGTGATGTCGCTGACCCCTATTTTCCGTGATGTTCCGCCAGTCATGACAGCTGCAGGGCTAGAGGTGGCCCATCCTTTATACACAGTATTATTCTTCATATGAATTCAGCTACTTCCAAGAATTTATCAAGCCTCATTAGAAATATCTAAAATGTTCTTCCTGGGAAAAAGGGTAAAGCGTTTTACAAAGTTCCCACTTGTAGGACAATTCTGTCTCCAATCATTTGGAAGTTCTGATAATCCCAGATATGCCGGAATTGTCCGCAATTCTATACTTATTCCATCGATTGATGATTTCATTTTATTCTGGAATGATTACTTCATCCATGGAACAAGTTGGCCTCTGTCGGTGACCCCCGCAGACTCTAGGGAGCAGGACCTCTGTCAGTGACCCCCGCAGACTGTAGGGAGCAGGACCTCTGTCAGTGACCCCCGCAGACTGTAGGGAGCAGGACCTCTGTCAGTGACCCCCGCAGACTGTAGGGAGCAGGACCTCTGTCAGTGACCCCCGCAGACTGTAGGGAGCAGGACCTCTGTCAGTGACCCCCGCAGACTGTAGGGAGCAGTGTTTGAACCTACATTTTTACAAGGGTTTACAATCCTGATGGTTGGTCTGTGTTAATGTGTCAGCAATCGGCTGATCATTGCTTGTTTATGGGTAATCCAATAATTTGAGGCTTAGTGGTTCCTTACCACGCATCTATAGGGACTCCGCGTCCCGCTGGCCCCAGGGGAGGGTGTATATGCCACAATAATATAATCAGAAGTACAGTATGTGCTCATTTGTGCATATTCAGTGTCAGAGCAGACGCTAGAGGGTTAACTACGCATTTCGAGTCATTGTACGGCTCCCATTCCCGCTCTCTCCTATTTGCAGAGTGATCCGCAGCTTCCTGCACACTGTGCATTAGGCTAATTGATGACCGTCTCCGGGATGGATGCACTCTGGAAAATGGATATGACGGAGGAGCTTTCTGAGCGCCCATTACCTCCAGAGCTGCTCTGCAATAATGGCAAGGAAGGAGGCACACAACCGAGATATTTCATACTGTGTCATACACACGTGGTCAAAATTGTTGGTACCCCTCGTTTAATGAAAGAAAAACCCGCAATGGTCACAGAAATAACTTGAATCTGACAAAAGTAATAAATAAAAAAAAATCTATAAAAATTAATAATTTCTGCTTTTCTGCTTCTACAGAATAAAAAAAAATAAAACTCATGAAATCGGCCTGGACAGAAATGATGGTACCCCTGAAAATAATGTGACACAAGGGACATGTTAAATCAAGGTGTATCCACTAATTAGCATCACAGGTGTCTACAATCTTGTAATCAGTCAGTGGGCCTGTATATAGGGCTACAGATACTCACTCTGCTGTATGGTGACATGGTGTGTGCCACACCCAACATGGACCAGAGGAAGGGAAGGAAAGATTTGTCTCAGGAGATTAGAAAGAAAATTTATAAACAAGCATGTTAAAGATAAAGGTTAGAAGACCATCTCCAAGCAGCTTGATGTTCCTGTTCCAGTTGCACATATTATTCAGAAATGTAAGGTCCATGGGACTCTAGCCAACCTCCCTGGATGTGGCTGCAGGAGGAAAATGGATGACAAATCAAAGACGCAGATAATACGAATGGTAACAAAACGGCCCAGAAAAACTGCTAAAGAGACTAAAGGTGAACTTCAAGCTCCAGGAACATCAGTGTCAGATCGAACCATCCGTCATTGTTTGAGCCAAAGTGGACTTCTTGGGAAACGACCAAGGATGACACCATTGTTGAAAAAAACAACATAAAAAAGGCAGACTGGAATTTGCCAAACTACATGTTAACAAGTCACAAAGCTTCTGGGAGAATGTCCTATGGACTGATGAGACAAAAATTGAACTTTTTGGCAAGGCACATCAGCTCTATGTTCACAGATGGAAAAATGAAGCATATCAAGAAAAGAACACTGTCCCTACTGTGAAACATGGAGGAGGCTCTGATATGTTCGGGGACTTCTTTTCTGCATCTGGCACATGGTGTCTCGAATCTGTGCAGGATACAATGAAATCTGAAGACAATCAAGGGATTCTAGAGAGAAATGTGTTGCCCAGTGTCAGAAAGCTTGGTCTCCGTTGCAGGTTATTGGTCTTGCAACAGCATCATGACCCAAAACACAGCTAAAAACACCCAAGAATGGCAAAGAGGAAAACATTGGATTATTCTGAGGTGACTTCTATGAGCCCTGACCTAAATCCTATTGAGCATCTTTGGAAAGAGCTGAAACGTCTGGAAAAGGCGACCTTCACACACCAGACACAAGGAGCAGTTTGCTCTTGAGGAGTCGCCAAAATACCTGTGGAGAGGCGCAGAAGCCTCATTGACACTTACAGGAATAAGTTGACTGCAGTGATTGCCTCAAAAGGTTGTGCAACTAATTATTAAGTTAATTATTAATTTTAATAGATTTTTTATTTATTATTACTTTTGTCAGATTCAAGTTATTTCTGTGACCGTTGTGGGTTTTTCTTTCATTAAACGAGGGGCGCCAACAATTTTGACCACGTGTCTATTTGCAAAGATTGGAAAACGTGGCTGCTTCCTTGTAGAAACAGCGCCACCACTGTCTACAGGCTGCAACTGGTATTGCAGCTGTTCTGCAGTAAAATGGGAACTGGGATCTGCTTTGTTTTTATGGGTTATTGGTGAGAAACGGAAGCACGAATGGAGAGAAAAGCCATGCCCTCTCCATACCTCTGCTTGCTGTTGGTGAATGGTGAACGCTCATACTTATAATTAGCAAAGCAATCCCATGACAAACATGAGGCAATGAGGGGGAAGCGGGGGAACAGCAGACTCCAATCTGGGGGGAAGATCTTGAAGCTTGTTTTTGGTTACATCATTCAGGACCCCTCGATATTTTCATATCCAGTATCCAAATTACTCCGAATGTCGGACATTCTGGACACTTTCTTTGTCAGGCGTCTCGTTCTGCTCCATCATCTCATGTCCCGTCAAGCTGGGAAATGTATAAGTATCTGGTATAAGTGAACCATAGTCATGTTGCAGAGGTAGGTGCTAATGACACCATGAACAGGTGGGGGCGCCATACTGTCACCAACCGTCAGATGCACTCCCATCTCCTAGGGAAATAGGGATTAATACCATCACTATTCAAAAACAGTTA
Organism: Anomaloglossus baeobatrachus; assembly: GCF_048569485.1. NCBI lineage: Eukaryota > Metazoa > Chordata > Amphibia > Anura > Aromobatidae > Anomaloglossus > Anomaloglossus baeobatrachus. The sequence continues at coordinate 21,951,902 of NC_134364.1, read as the reverse complement.
TGATGTTTCTATTAACCTTTTATATACACTAGACCACCAGGGATGCTACTATTAACTGTTCCACTGCCCTAGACCACCAGGGATGCTACTATTAACTATTCCACTACTCTAGACCGCCAGGGATGCTACTATTAACTGTTCCACTACTCTAGACCGCCAGGGATGCTACTATTAACTGTTCCACTACTCTAGACCACCAGGGATGCTACTATTAACTGTTCCACTACTCTAGACCGCCAGGGATGCTACTATTAACTGTTCCACTACTCTAGACCGCCAGGGATGCTACTATTAACTGTTACACTACTCTAGACCACCAGGGATGCTACTATTAACTGTTCCACTACTCTAGACAACCAGGGATGCTACTATTAACTGTTCCACTACTCTAGACAACCAGGGATGCTACTATTAACTGTTCCACTACTCTAGACCACCAGGGATGCTACTATTAACTGTTCCACTACTCTAGACAACCAGGGATGCTACTATTAACTGTTCCACTACTCTAGACCTCCAGGGATGCTACTATTAACTGTTCCACTGCCCTAGACCATCAAGAGTGTTAAGCATTAAGCCTTTCACTGCTCTAGACCACCAGGAATGCTAGCATTAATTTTTCACTATTCTAGACCTGCAGGAGAGCTAGTATTACCACTTTCACTGCTCTAGACCACCAGGGATGCTAGCAGTAACAGTTTTACTGATCTAGACCATCAGGGATTCTAGTACAAGCCCTTTCACTACTCTAGTGTAGACCACCAGGGATGCTAGCATTAACCCTTTCACTACTGAAGGATATTAGAATTTCATCTTTCACTACTATAGACCACGAGGCATGCTAGCATTCTTTCAATACTCTAGACCAAGAATGCCAGCATTAGCCCTTTCCCTGCTCTAGACCACCAGGAATGCTAGCATTAACCCTTTTACTGATTTAGACCACCAAGGATGCTAGTATTAATTATTTCACTACTCTAGACCACCAGTGATGCTAATATTACATCTTTCAGTACTTCAGACCACCATCTATTCTAGCATTACATCTTTCACTGCTCTAGACTACCAGGAGTACTAGCATTAACTCTTTCACTACTATAAATCAGCGAGAATGCTAATATTGCCTCTTTTACTACTATAGACAACCAAGGATGCTTGTATTTTTTTCAATACTCTAGACCACCAGGGATGCTAGCATTAATCCTTTCACTACTTCAGACCGCCATTAATGCTGTCATTATGTTTCACAGTTTTAGACCATCATGAACATTCATTTTACTGCTTTCAGTTACCAAGGAGAGTTTCACTTCCTCTACCACAGACCACCAGGGGTGTATTTTTTTCCCCCTACATTACCCTGAACCACTGGGGATGTTCGTTTTAATCCTTTTTCTACCCTAAATCATGGAGGATGTTGATATTTTCCATTCACTACTCTAGGCCATCAGGAATGTTAATACTAACTCTAATTACCCTGGACATGGCAAATTTATTACTAAAAGTATACGTGCAGCACGGAGAAGTGCAAGCAATGAAGGGGGCAGTGTGCTCAGTCAATGGTGGAGTGGGCAGAATGACCTATTATATCATAAATTTAGACAATCCCTTTAAATGATTCTCTGACCATGTTATGAGCTCATGACGGTGTTTTGAACTTTATGAATGTGGCTTGTTTAGATCTATAAACACAATCTGTAACGTGTTACCATCTCTGTTCCTGTAGGGATAAGTGACATGAAACCTGCTCCTCTTCTGAGTGACGTCACCGTATTTTATTGGGATTTTATGTGATATGCCACCAGAACGTAGCAAGTGATTGAGAAGTGTAAAGAAAATGATACATGGATTTCTCTAAATAGTTTAAAAATATAAATCTGTAAATTGTGATGTGTATTTGTATTCAACCCCCTATAGTGTGAAGCTCCGAAATGAAATCCCGAGTGACCAGTTGCCTCCAGATGTCACATAATTAGTACATTGAGTAGAGCAGTGTGTAAATTATTCTAAGTATAACTACAGCTGTTCAGTGAAGGCCTCAGAGGTTTGTGTGAGTACATTAGGGATCAAACACCATCATGAAAACCAAGGAACACACCGGACAGGTTAGAGAAAAAGTTGTGGAGAGGAATAAAGCAGGGTTAGGAAATAAAAAAAAAATAGCCCAAGCACTGAATATCTCACAGAGCACTATTCAATCCATCATCAAAAAATGGAAGCCACAACTGCAAATCTACCAAGACTAAGGGGTACTTTGCACACTACGACATCTCAAGCCGATGCTTGCGATGACGAGCGCTATATTCCCCGCCCCCGTCGCACATACGATATTGTGTTATAGCTGCCGTAGTGAACATTATCGCTACGCCAGCTTCACGTGCACTCACCTGACCTGCGACGTAGCTCTGGCCGGAGAACCGCCTCCTTACTAAGGGGGCGGGTCGTGCAGCGTCACAGCGACGTCACACGGCAGGCGGCCAATAGACACGGAGGGGCGGAGATGAGCGGGACGTAAACATGCCGCCCACCTCCTTCCGTCCGCATAGCCGGCGGGAGCCGCAAGACGCAGGTAGGAGATGTTCCTCGCTCCTGCGGCTTTACACACAGCGATGTGTGCTACCGCAGGAACGAGGAACAACATCGTAACATCGGTCCTTCCGAAATTATGGAAATGACCGACGCTACACCGATGATACGATTTCGACGCTTTTGCGCTCGTTAATCGTATCAAAAACAATTTACACACTCCAATATCGACAGCGACGCCGGATGTGCGTCACTTTCGATTTGACCCCACCGACATCGCAGCTGCGATGTCGTAGTGTGCAAAGACATGTGTCCTAAGACATGGCCGTCCACCTAAACTGACTTTCCAAGAAGGAGAGCACAAATTAGAGAGGCAGCCAAGACGTCACCCTGGAGGAGTTGCAGAGATCACAGCTCAAGGGGGAGAATCTGTCCTCAGGACAACGAGTATACTCCACGAATCTGAAAGAGGGGCAAGAAAAAAGCTATTTTTGAAAGCCATTATAAGTCCCATTTGTAATTAGCAAAAAGCCATATAGGAGACATAGCGAGCATGTGGAAAGCGGGGCTCAGAAGAAACCAAATTAGACTTTTTTGGCTAAATGCAAAAGGCTGTGTGTCGGAAAAGTAACAAGAATTTTTCTGCATAAAGAACTGGTGAGTGCCTTCTATTGAGACTTCTGCGCCTCTCCACAGGTATTTTAGCCGCTCCTCAAGCAAACTGCTCCCGTTGTGAGGTGTGTGTAGATTGCCTTTTCCAGACGTTTCAGCTCTTTCCAAAGATGCTCAATAGGATTTAGGTCCGGGCTCATAGAAGCCACTTCAGAATAGTCCAATGTTTTCCTCTTAGCCATTCTTGGGTGTTTTTAGCTGTGTGTTTTGGGTCATTATCCTGTTGCAAGACCCATGACCTGCGACTGGGACCAAGCTTTCTGACACTGGGCAGCACATTTCTCTCTAGAATCCCTTGATCAACTTGAGATTTCATTGTATCCTGAACAGATTCAAGACACCCTGTGCCAGATGCAGCAAAGCAGCCTCAAACATAGCAGAGCCTCCTCCATGTTTCACAGTAGGGACAGTGTTCTTTTCTTGATATGCTTCATTTTTCTATCTGTGTTGTGCCATGCCAAAAATTTCTATTTTTGTCTCATCTGTCCATAGGACATTCTCCCAGAAGCTTTGTGGCTTGTCAACATGTGGTTTGGCAAATTCTAGTCTGGCTTTTTATGATTTTTTTTTTTTCAACAGTGGTGTCCTCCTTGGTCGTCCCCCAAGAAGTCCACTTTGGCTCAAAAAATGACATATGGTGCAATCTGACACTGATGCTCCTTGAGCTTTAATCTCTTTAGAAGTTTTTCTGGGCTCTTTTGTTACCTTTCGTTATCCATCTCTTTGATTTGTCATCAATTTTCCTCCTACTGCCACATCCAGGGAGGTTGGCTACAGTCCCATGGATCTTACATTTCTGAATAATATGTGCAATTGTAGTCACAGGAACACCAAGCTGCTTGGAGATGGTCTTATAACCTCTACCTTTAAAATGCTTGTCTATAATTTTCTTTCTAATCTCCTGAGACAACTCTTTCCTTTGCTTCCTCTGGTCCATGTTGAGTGTGGCGCACACCATGTCACCAAACAGCACAGTGAGTATCTGTAGCCCTATATACAGGCCACTGACTGATTACACGATTGTAGACACCTGTGTTGCTAATTAGTGGACATACCTTGATTTAACATGTCCCTTTTGTCACATTATTTTCAGGGGTATCATCATTTCTGTCCAAGCCTGTTTCATGAGTTATATTTTTAAAAAAATCTGTGAAGCAGAAAAGCAGCAATGTCTGACCTTCATTTGTTCATATTCATAGATTTTTTTTATTTATTATTACTTTTGTGAGATTCAAGTTATTTCTGTGACCATTGTGGGTTTTTCTTTCATTAAATGAGGGGTACCAACAATTTTGACCACGTGTGTAAAGTCCCGACAATTCCCTCCAGTTATCGAATCATTGATTAGAGATACTCATTTAACTCTTTATATTATGACCAAGCCTAAAATGTAAAAACATTGTTAGTGAATATTATTATTATATTGTCAATTTTTCCTACTTTTAGATACATTTTGGTGACAGTTTCACAAGAGCACTCTATAAAGTCCTCCATACACAATAGATGTCAGTCAGAAGCCAGCTATCTACTGACTTCTCTCATACATAGGAACGTTCAGCGAGCGCTCCTGTGTTTTGTGAGAGTCGTGGTCAGACTCCTCCGGCTGCGGTTTCTCATGGAGAACAAAGGGATCAGCTGTGTAAAACGAAATGTGCTGGACCCTTTTCACCCCCAACTTTTTCTGTCAGTGAATAATTTGTAGGCCTTCGAACACCTTAGACGGTCGACCAATCAATTCAGCCTATAATAGTGTAATATATATATATGGGGGGGGGGGTTATACTCTTAATTGATATCACTAATCAGATGTACAAATACAAAGGTAAAATGCAATGTTTGGTGTAGTATTGTAATGTGCTGACCTCTAGTGGTGAGTTTGGTTAATAACATGAGATTTACTGTTCATTTCCAGCCAGATATAAAAATTCTTTCACTGGAGCAGGTCTGTAGTCATATACAGTACATAAGAGACAGTATTATAGTAGTTATATTCCTGTACAAATGGGGCAGTATTATAGTAGATATATTCTTGTACATAGGGACAGTATTATAGTAGTTATATTCCTGTACATAGGGCAGTATTATAGTAGTTATATTCCTGTACATAGGAGGCAGTATTATAGTAGATATATTCCTGTACATAGGGACAGTATTATAGTAGTTATATTCCTGTACATAGGGGCAGTATTATAGTAGATATATTCCTGTACATAGGGGGCAGTATGATGGTAGTTATATTCCTGTACTAGGGGGCAGCATTATAGTAGATATATTCCTGTACATAGGGGCAGTATTATAGTAGATATATTCCTGTACATAGGGACAGTATTATAGTAGATATATTCCTGTACATAGGGGCAGTATTATAGTAGATATATTCCTGTACATAGGGACAGTATTATAGTAGTTATATTCCTGTACATAGGGGGCAGCATTATAGTAGATATATTCCTGTACATAGGGGCAGTATTATAGTAGTTATATTCTTGTACATAGGGAGCAGTATTATAGTAGTTATATTCTTGTACAGTGCCTACAAGTAGTATTCAACCCCCTGCAGATTTAGCAGGTTTACACATTCGGAATTAACTTGGCATTGTGACATTTGGACTGTAGATCAGCCTGGAAGTGTGAAATGCAGCAAAAAAGAATGTTATTTCTTTTTTTATTTTTTTTTTTTAAATTGTGAAAAGTTTATTCAGAGGGTCATTTATTATTCAACCCCTCAAACCACAAGAATTCTGTTTGGTTCCCCTAAAGTATTAAGAAGTATTTCAGGCACAAAGAACAATGAGCTTCACATGTTTGGATTAATTATCTCTTTTTCCAGCCTTTTCTGACTAATTAAGACCCTCCCCAAACTTGTGAACAGCACTCATACTTGGTCAACATGGGAAAGACAAAGGAACATTCCAAGGCCATCAGAGACAAGATCGTGGAGGGTCACAAGGCTGGCAAGGGGTACAAAACCCTTTCCAAGGAGTTGGGCCTACCTGTCTCCACTGTTGGGAGCATCATCCGGAAGTGGAAGGCTTATGGAACTACTGTTAGCCTTCCACGGCCTGGACAGCCTTTGAAAGTTTCCACCCGTGCCGAGGCCAGGCTTGTCCGAAGAGTCAAGGCTAACCCAAGGACAACAAGGAAGGAGCTCGGGAAGATCTCATGGCAGTGGGGACATTGGTTTCAGTCAATACCATAAGTAACGTACTCCACCGCAATGGTCTCCGTTCCAGACGAGCCCGTAAGGTACCTTTACTTTCAAAGCGTCATGTCAAGTCTCGTCTACAGTTTGCTCATGATCACTTGGAGGACTCTGAGACAGACTGGTTCAAGGTTCTCTGGTCTGATGAGACCAAGATCGAGATCTTTGGTGCCAACCACACACGTGACGTTTGGAGACTGGATGGCACTGCATACGACCCCAAGAATACCATCCCTACAGTCAAGCATGGTGGTGGCAGCATCATGCTGTGGGGCTGTTTCTCAGCCAAGGGGCCTGGCCATCTGGTCCGCATCCATGGGAAGATGGATAGCACGGCCTACCTGGAGATTTTGGCCAAGAACCTCCGCTCCTCCATCAAGGATCTTAAGATGGGTCGTCATTTCATCTTCCAACAAGACAACGACCCAAAGCACACAGCCAAGAAAACAAAGGCATGGTTCAAGAGGGAAAAAATCAAGGTGTTGCAGTGGCCTAGTCAGTCTCCTGACCTTAACCCAATTGAAAACTTGTGGAAGGAGCTCAAGATTAAAGTCCACATGAGACACCCAAAGAACCTAGATAACTTGGAGAAGATCTGCATGGAGGAGTGGGCCAAGATAACTCCAGAGACCTGTGCCGGCCTGATCAGGTGTTATAAAAGACGATTATTAGCTGTAATTGCAAACAAGGGTTATTCCACAAAATATTAAACCTAGGGGTTGAATAATAATTGACCCACACTTTTATGTTGAAAATTTATTAAAATTTAACTGAGCAACATAACTTGTTGGTTTGTAAGATTTATGCTTCTGTTAATAAATCCTGCTCTTGTTTGAAGTTTGCAGGCTCTAACTTATTTGCATCTTATCAAACCTGCTAAATCTGCAGGCGGTTGAATACTACTTGTAGGCACTGTATATAGGGGCAGTATTATAGTAGTTATATTCTTGTACATAGGGGCAGTATTATAGTAGTTATATTCTTGTACATAGGAGCAGTATTATAGTAGTTATATTCTTGTACATAGGAGCAGTATTATAGTAGTTATATTCTTGTACATAGGGACAGTATTATAGTAGTTATATTCTTGTACATAGGGGGCAGTATTATAGTAGTTATATTCTTGTATATAGGGGCAGTATTATAGTAGTTATATTCTTGTACATAGGTGCAGTATTATAGTAGTTATATTCTTGTATATAGGGGCAGTATTATAGTAGGTATATTCTTGTACATAGGGGCAGTATTATAGTAGTTATATTCTTGTACATAGGGACAGTATTATAGTAGTTATATTCTTGTACATAAGGGCAGTATTATAGTAGTTATATTCTTGTACATAGAGGCAGTATTATAGTAGTTATATTCTTGTACATAGGGGGCAGTATTATAGTAGTTATATTCTTGTACATAGGGACAGTATTATAGTAGTTATCTTGTACATAGGAGCAGTATTATAGTAGGTATATTCTTGTACATAGGGGGCAGTATTATAGTAGTTATATTCTTGTACATAGGGGCAGTATTATAGTAGTTATATTCTTGTACATAGGAGCAGTATTATAGTAGTTATATTCTTGTACATAGGGACAGTTTTATAGTAGTTATATTCTTGTACATAGGGGCAGTATTATAGTAGTTATATTCTTGTACGTAGGAGCAGTATTATAGTAGTTATATTCTTGTACATAGGGACAGTATTATAGTAGTTATATTCTTGTACATAGAGGGCAGTATTATAGTAGTTATATTCTTGTACATAGAGGGCAGTATTATAGTAGTTATATTCTTGTACATAGGGGGCAGTATTATAGTAGTTATATTCCTGTACATAGGGGCAGTATTATAGTAGTTATATTCTTGTACATAGAGGTAGTATTATAGTAGTTATACTCTTGTACATAGGGGGCAGTATTATAGTAGTTATATTCTTGTACATAGAGGTAGTATTATAGTAGTTATACTCTTGTACATAGGGGACAGTATTATAGTAGTTATATTCTTGTACATAGGGGGCAGTATTATAGTAGTTATTATCACGCTGTACAGAGGGCTAGTAAGACGTAGTACAGCGTATTCCCCACTAGGTGGCAGCAAAGTAGTGAAGGCGAGACTAAGTCACACTGTAACAGAAAGGCAGCTGGAGTACAGCAGAGAAACTTCAGCAGGCAGTTAACAGATGAACCACCAGGGGGCAATAGAGTAGTCAAACAGTCAGGGTCTAGCCAGAAAAGTTAAGTCACAGCAAGGAGAGTATCACAATCAAGTCAGAAAACAGAACCGAGTCAAAAGCCGGGAGATCAGGTATGCAGAGAGAAACACAAACAACAGAAAGGAGCAGCAAGTCAGGGACCGGGACAGACAGACGAATGGGGAAGGTTACAAGTCAGGACACAGTAGCAGGGAGGCAGGACAGATAGGAAGCACTCACCAGAGCCAGTATACCAGCTGCAAGGCAGAAATATCACTGGCACTGAACCATAGGTAGAGAGGCAATATATACTGTCCTGGGATCCAGAACGAGGCAAGGGAAGTTAACCCCTGACATGACCAGGCCAGAGCTGGGTGTAACCACAGCAAGGAAAAGCCGGCCTGGATCATGACAGTTATACACTGTGCAGAATTATTAGGCAAATGAGTATATTGATCACATGATACTTTTTATACCTGTCGTCCTACTCCAAGCTGTATAGGCTGAGAGACAATTACCAATGAAGTAAATCCGGTGATGTGCCTCTCTGTAATGAGGAGGGGTGCGGTGTAATGACATCAACACCCTATATAAGGGGTGCTTAATTATTAGGCAACTTCCTTTCCTTTGGCAAAATGGGTCAGAAGAGAGATTTGACGGGCTCTGAAAAGTCCAAAATTGTGAGATGTCTTGCAGAGGGATGCAGCAGTCTTGAAATTGCCAAACTATTGAAGCGTGATCACCGAACAATCAAGCGTTTCAAGGCAAATAGCCAACAGGGTCGCAAGAAGCGTGCTGGGCAAAAAAGGCACAAAATAACTGCCCATGAACTGAGGAAAATCAAGCATGAAGCTGCCAAGATGCCATTTGCCCCCAGTTTGGCCATATTTCAGAGCTGCAACGTTACTGGAGTATCAAAAAGCACAAGGAGTGCCATACTCAGGGACATGGCCAAGGTAAGGAAGGCTGAAAAACCACCACCTCTGAACAAGAAACATAAGATAAAACGTCAAGACTGGGCCAAGAAATATCTTAAGACTGATTTTTCAAAAGTTTTATGGACTGATGAAATGAGAGTGACTTTTGATGGGCCAGATGGATGGGCCAGAGTCTGATTAGTAAAGGGCAGAGAGCTCCACTCCGACTCAGACGCCAGCAAGGTGGAGGTGGGCACTGGTATGGGCTGGGATCATCAAAGAGGAACTTGTGGGTCCTTTTCGGGTTGAGGATGGAGGAAGCTCAACTCCCAGACCTACTGCCAGTTTCTGGAAGACAATTTCTTCAAGCAGTGGTACAGGAAGAAGTCGGTATCGTTCAAGGAAAACATGATTTTCCTGCAGGACAATGCTCCATCACATGCATCCAACTACTCCACAGCGTGGCTGGACAGTAAAGGTCTAAAGAATGATAAAATAATGACATGGCCCCCTTGTTCACCTGATCTGAACCCCATAGAGAACCTGTGGTCCCTCATAAAATGCAAGATCTACAGGGAGGGAAAACAGTCCACCTCTCGGAGCAGTGTCTGGAGGCTGTGGTGGCTGCTGCACGCAATGTTGATCGTAAACAGATCAAGCAATGACAGAATCTATGGATGGTCGGCTGCTGAGTGTCATCAGAAAGAAAGGGGGCTATATTGGGCACTCATTTTTTTGGGTTTTGTTTTTGCACGTCAGAAATGTTTATTTCTACATTTTGTGCAGTTATATTGGTTTACTTGGTGGAAATAAACAAGTGAGATGGGAATATATTTGTTTTTTATTAAGTTGCCTAATAATTCTGCACAGTAATAGTTACCCGCACAAACAGATCTCCTGAGATAGCCAAATCTAAAAAAACCCACTACAACTTCCAAAAATATTAAGCTTTGATATTTATGAGTCTTTTGGGATGATTGAGAACATAGTTGTTGATCAATAATAAAAAAAATCCTCTAAAATACAACTTGCCTAATAATTCTGCACACGGTGTATTCTTATGCTTAGGAGGCAGTATTATAGTAGTTATATTCTTGTACATAGGGGGCAGCATTATAGTAGTTATATTCTTGTACATAGGAGCAGTATTATAGTAGTTATATTCTTGTACATAGGGGCAGTATTATAGTAGTTATATTCTTGTACATAGGGGGCAGCATTATAGTAGTTATATTCTTGTACATAGGGGGCAGTATTATAGTAGTTATATTCTTGTACATAGGGAGCAGTATTATAGTAGTTATATTCTTGTACATAGGAGCAGTATTATAGTAGTTATATTCTTGTACATAGGGGCAGTATTATAGTAGTTATATTCTTGTACATAGGGGCAGTATTATAGTAGTTATATTCTTGTACATAGGAGCAGTATTATTGTAGTTATATTCTTGTACATAGGAGCAGTATTATAGTAGTTATATCCTTGTACATAGGAGCAGTATTATAGTAGTTATATTCTTGTACATAGGGGGCAGCATTATAGTAGTTATATTCTTGTACATAGGAGCAGTATTATAGTAGTTATATTCTTGTACATAGGGGCAGTATTACAGTAGTTATATTCTTGTACATAGGAGCAGTATTATAGTAGTTATATTCTTGTACATAGGGGCAGTATTATAGTAGTTATATTCTTGTACATAGCGGCAGTATTATAGTAGTTATATTCTTGTACATAGGGGGCAGTATTATAGTAGTTATATTCTTGTACATAGGGGGCAGTATTATAGTAGTTATATTCTTGTATATAGGGAGCAGTATTATAGTAGTTATATTCTTGTACATAGGGGAAGTATTATAGTAGTTATATTCTTGTACATAGGAGCAGTATTATAGTAGCTATATTCTTGTACATAGGGGCAGTATTATAGTAGTTATATTCTTGTACATCGGGGGCAGTATTATAGTAGCTATATTCTTGTACATAGGGGCAGTATTATAGTAGTTATATTCTTGTACATAGGAGCAGTATTATAGTAGCTATATTCTTGTACATAGGGGCAGTATTATAGTAGTTATATTCTTGTACATAGGGGCAGTATTATAGTAGCTATATTCTTGTACATAGGGGCAGTATTATAGTAGTTATATTCTTGTACATAGGGGCAGTATTATAGACGTTATATTCTTGTATATAGGGGGCAGTATTATAGACGTTATATTCTTGTATATAGGGGGCAGTATTATAGTAGTTATATTCTTGTATATAGGGGGCAGTATTATAGACGTTATATTCTTGTATATAGGGGGCAGTATTATAGTAGTTATATTATTGTATATAGGGGCAGTATTATAGTGGTTATATTCTTGTATATAGGGGCAGTATTATAGTGGTTATATTCTTGTATATAGGGGCAGTATTATAGCAGTGTCTGTCTGTTGCTCATTGCCATCTTCGTGATTTTGTAAATAACATTTTCCAACTTTTTTTTAAGCCAGAAAAAGTGTTTAACTGGATTTTATTTATTATTACTTTACAATAGATGGAGATGTTGGGAGGATGAATAAGGGTTAATGGTAACATAGTTGTATAATACTTCTGTACGGCTTTATCTCACGCTGCTCCATTCTGCTCCGTTTCTGGTTCCTGTTCTTCAGTTCTGGGAGGATGTAAACTTCATCCCTGTCCTCTCTACGCCATGGAGTCGGTAACCATGGCGAGAGACAGACGCCGCCTTCTCCAGCTCCAGGTCGGCGCGGCGCATGTGGTGACGTCAGAGTTTGGGCACGGTGAGGCCCGGACGGTGTCCTGAACGCTGATTGGCTGTTCGCTTGGAGCTGGCCTCTGTGCTGCTGACGTCACGCCACGTCTGAGGTTTCCCCACAGCGCAGAGGCTGCTGGGCCTGAGAGGAGAGAGTGAGACAGACGGGAACAGGCGACAACCGGTAAGTTCGTTCTCCTCTCCAGTGTTCCCGGTGTTTGACCCCGTTTACCTGCTGTAGTGGCGCTGGTTGTCACCAAAGGCTTGTCAGTGCTCCATACTGGGAGGAGAGGGGGTCTCCAGTGTGTTATAGTGGGCTAATAGCTGCTAGTAGTGGCTTGTGGAACTACAAGTCTCAGCTACTCTCCTTAGTGCAAGAGGAAAGGTATCTAGAGTATTGATATTGTCACAGGTGATGATAGATTGGGGGCTGCGGACCCCCAGCGGGGAACTAAAGGGTAGAAGGGAGATCTGGCCCTTTTAGCTATAGAAGCCCCTCCATTCATACAGAAGACGTATGTGACAGATCTGCGATAGTGATTTGTCCCTGCACGTTGCAAGTGATGGGACCGCCGGACCGTGCGAGTGGGACCGCCGGACCGTGCGAGTGGGACCGCCGGACCGTGCGAGTGGGACCGCCGGACCGTGCGAGTGGGACCGCCGGACCGTGCGAGTGGGACCGCCGGACCGTGCGAGTGGGACCGCCGGACCGTGCGAGTGGGACCAGCGGACCGTGCGAGTGGGACCGCCGGACCGTGCGAGTGGGACCCCCGGACTTTGTCTCTGGGACTGCTGGACCGTGTGACTGGGACCGCCGGACCGTGTGACTGGGACCGCCGGACTTTGTCTCTGGGACTTCCGGACCGTGTGACTGGGACCGCCGGACTTTGTCTCTGGGACTGCCGGACCGTGTGACTGGGAGCGCCAGACCATGTGACTGGGACCCCCGGACTTTGTCTCGGGGACTGCCGGACCTTGTCACCGAGAACCCTGGACCAGGGAAAACTTTGTTAACCCTTCTCTGGTACCATGAATTAAAATCACTAGTTGCACCAATCTGCATGGTTAAACATTAACCCAAAGTTACCAGACAAGTATTAAGGATCCTTTCTGCTTTCAGATTTGTGCGGCAGTTTCATATACACTGCGGGAGAAAAGTTAGTGTCATTTGGTAGAAATTTCCGGATGATCCTACAATGTCCTCTGACCTTTGCAGGTGACCTTCTCTGATCTTCTGAATGCACATGTCCAACTGTTCAATGTTTCTCTACTTTTTGCACATCTTGCTGTTCTCTAACAAGGAGCTTAATGGTAAAATTCACCACAGGTGTTTGATAAATTTCGGGGGTTCAATTAGAATTGGTATTAAACTGTCGTCCTCATCATGGGGTTCACATTTTGAAATCCTGACGATACCTAACAATTGATCCGCACTATTGTGAGGCTTCAAGCAGGATGTTCTCAGACGGAAGTGACCACTGAGCTTAGAGAGTGTGAGAGTGTCATCCACAGGTTGCAACATAGATACAGAGAGACTGGAAAAGTCACAGAAAAGCAGAGAAGTGGACGTGCTTTGACCACATCCCACACTGATGACCGTTTCATTGTGAATAATGCCCTGTGGAGCCGGATGATGAATGCCACACAACTCCAGGCACATTTAAGGGATGTGATCGGCACCCAAGTGTCACATCAGACCATTCAAAACCTTCACATCTGCGTGATAAATGACCTGTAAGGTTCCGTGACTGCACCACCAGGCACAGTGCTCATCTACGTTCCTGACCACACCACCAGGCACAGGCGTCATCTACGTTCCTGACCACACCACCAGGCACAGGCGTCATCTACGTTCCTGACCACACCACCAGCCACAGGCGTCATCTACGTTCCTGACCACACCACCAGCCACAGGTGTCATCTACGTTCCTGACCACACCACCAGCCACAGGCGTCATCTACGTTCCTGACCACACCACCAGGCACAGGCGTCATCTACGTTCCTGACCACACCACCAGGCACAGGCGTCATCTACGTTCCTGACCACACCACCAGGCACAGGCGTCATCTACGTTCCTGACCACACCACCAGGCACAGGTGTCATCTACGTTCCTGACCACACCACCAGGCACAGGCGTCATCTACGTTCCTGACCACACCACCAGGCACAGGCGTCATCTACGTTCCTGACCACACCACCAGGCACAGGCGTCATCTACGTTCCTGACCACACCACCAGCCACAGGCGTCATCTACGTTCCTGATCACACCACCAGGCACAGTGGTCATCTATGTACCTGACCACACCACCAGGTAAAGGCATCATCTACGTTCCTGACCACACCACCAGGCACAGGCGTCATCTACGTTCCTGACCACACCACCAGGCACAGGCGTCATCTACGTTCCTGACCACACCACCAGGCAAAGGCATCATCTACGTTCCTGACCACACCACCAGCCATAGGCGTCATCTACGTTCCTGACCACACCACCAGGCACAGGCGTCATCTACGTTCCTGACCACACCACCAGGCACAGGCGTCATCTACGCTGCATGAGGGACCAGTGGGCTCAGTGCTGGCCACTGATGAAAGTCGATTCATGCTGAGCAGAAATTGTGGCCATCAATGATGTTGGAGATCACAGGAGAGCACTATATGTCAGTCACTGCTGTCATCACACGAGCCTTTGGTGGTGGTACAGTGTGGTCTGGTGTGTCTGGTCAGTAGAGGACGGCACTGCACTGTGTGAATGGTGCAGTTTATATGACACTTTCATATCCATTAGATCCAGGTCAGGTCCCCCAGAGGGAGAGGCTCTTGTCACATTGTCCAGTGGCGGTAATAGAATATGGGGCAAGTACAGTATATTGTTGTGATAGGACAATTATGTTTTCTGCGCCCTTTGGCGGTTTACATTGTATGGTATCCTGGTGTCTGTACAATTCTGTGCAGTGATCGGTCATCAGGTACTATTTATCGTCTTTCCTGGGGGTTGTAGTTATCGGACATTGATAAGGAGGGTTGGAATGCAAATAAGACCATTGTTAGAGCAAAGCAGACCCATTCCTATGTGATTCTTTTATTCTTGTCTTTCAATATCATTGTTTATCTGTGTAATGTGTAATCCAGAGGGACTCTTTAATGTCTGCCTGTCCGGACCCCCGCAGCAGATTGGTCTAGTATTGGCCTAATATCAGCATGTGACACTGATCGCCTGTGATCATTGTGATCGAGAACACCCGGTCGGGTGGAGGGGTCTCTTGTAAACACAAACTAGGGCCCTAAACTGCCCATTCCCCTTCATTAGCTGTGGACAGAGCGCTGGTTCGCTGACAGTTCTCTTCATTCTTCCAGATTTTATCCTCGTTAGGGAATGTCCTGCTGAGTGTGCATGTATTATCAATGTGGAAAGGGGAAATAATCCAGAGCTGGACCCCTCTGCGCCTTTCTCTCCCCCCCCCCCCCCCCACTACCTGGTATGGGCACTCTTTGGTCCTGGGCTCTTGGGCCTCTCTGCACCCTGGACTTTGGGGCCCATCTGTGTTCTTTCCCCCCCTCTTTTTGGGCCCCTCTGCATCTTTTCCACCTGGACTTTGGGGCCCCTCTGTGTCCTTTCCCTCTCCGTGCTCTGGGGCCCCTCTGCACCCTTTCCCCCCTGGATTTTGGAACCCCTCTGTGTCCTTTCTTCTCCTGTTTTTGGGGCCCCTCTACATCCTTTCCTCCTTTAGCTTTGGGGCCCCTCTGTGTCCTTTCCCTCCCTATGCTCTGGGGCCCTTCTGTGCCTTTCCACCCGGACTCTGGGGCCCCTATGTGTCCTTTCCCCTTGGGCTTTGGGGCCCCTCTGCATCCTGTCCCCCCTGGGCTATGGGGTGTCCCCCCCCCCCTCCCGGCTTCGGGGTCTTTTTGCACCTTTCTACCCAGGCCCCATAGCCCCTCTGCAGCTGTTCACCCCCGGCTCTGATGCCCCTCTGTGGCCATTCCCCCCCCCTCCGCCCTAGTGTCTAATGGGAAATTCAGACCAGGAGCGGACACAGACAGGAGAGGCCCCACTGCTACAGCAATATCTGTTCTCTTTTGTAATTCAATAGCTCCTCCTAATACACAGTCCCACCTGCTTTGGAGGTGGTGACCCCATAAACTCGTACATGATGGGTACAGTATATGGGTACATGATGGGTACAATATATCGGTACATGATGGGTACAGTATATGGGTACATGATGGGTACGGTATATGGGTACATGATGGGTACGGTATATAGGTACATGATGGGTACGGTATATCGGTACATGATGGATACGGTATATCGGTACATGATGGGTACAGTATATCGGTACATGATGGGTACAATATATCGGTACATGATGGGTACGGTATATCGGTACATGATGGGTACGGTATTTCGGTACATGATGGGTACGGTATATCGGTACATGATGGGTACGGTATATCGGTACATGATGGGTACAGTATATGGGTACATGATGGGTACAGTATATCGGTACATGATGGATACAGTATATCGGTACATGATGGATACAGTATATCGGTACATGATGGGTACAGTATATCGGTACATGATGGGTACAGTATATCGATACATGATGGGTACAGTATATCGGTAGATGATGGATTCAGTATATCGGTACATGATGGATACAGTATATCGGTACATGATGGATTCAGTATATCGGTACATGATGGGTACAGTATATCGGTACATGATGGGTACAATATATCGGTACATGATGGGTACAATATATCGGGACATGATGGGTACAATATATCGGGACATGATGGGTACGGTATATCGGTACATGATGGGTACAGTATATCGGTACATGATGGGTACAGTATATCGGTACATGATGGGTACAATATATCGGTACATGATGGGTACGGTATATCGGTACATGATGGGTACGGTATATCGGTACATGATGGGTACGGTATATCGGTACATGATGGGTACAGTATATCGGTACATGATGGGTACAGTATATCGGTACATGATGGGTACAGTATATTGGTACATGATGGGTACGGTATATCGGTACATGATGGGTACGGTATATCGGTACATGATGGGTACGGTATATCGGTACATGATGGGTACAGTATATGGGTACATGATGGGTACAATATATCGGTACATGATGGGTACAGTATATGGGTACATGATGGGTACGGTATATGGGTACATGATGGGTACGGTATATGGGTACATGATGGGTACGGTATATCGGTACATGATGGGTACGGTATATCGGTACATGATGGATACGGTATATTGGTACATGATGGGTACAGTATATCGGTACATGATGGGTACAATATATCGGTACATGATGGGTACGGTATATCGGTACATGATGGATACAGTATATCGGTACATGATGGGTACGGTATAACGGTACATGATGGGTACAATATATCGGTACATGATGGGTACAGTATATCGGTACATGATGGGTACGGTATTTCGGTACATGATGGGTACGGTATATCGGTACATGATGGATACGGTATATCGGTACATGATGGGTACAGTATATGGGTACATGATGGGTACAGTATATCGGTACATGATGGATACAGTATATCGGTACATGATGGATACAGTATATCGGTACATGATGGGTACAGTATATCGGTACATGATGGGTACAGTATATCGGTACATGATGGGTACAGTATATCGGTACATGTCATACTATTGTGCCCTGCATCCTGGATCCGGTGTGGTATGTGGCGCAGGGAGTGACCTATCCAGGTGAGGTGGAGGCACTGACAGGTTCCTCTCCTTTGTGACACTTGGGTGTGTCGCTGTCGCTGGACATTTCTTACATACACGTCTTAAGGGGATCATTGTTCTGAGATATCAGGTTACTGGACAGGAGAGGTGCCGGCTTGTGACATTGCTGGGCTCTTGTCCTGTCACCGGTCCTTTACCTGTGTCGAGGGGCATCTTATTTGCACATATGATTTCTCTCTTTTTGTTTTCTCATTATTAGAGGATACGATCACATAAACCTTCACTATTCATTGCGTAGTCTTAGGTTTGTCTCAGAAGTGTAGACGTTGTCGGTTCCTTCTCCCGTCCGGGTCGTTGGTCTCCAGGGACTGTAGCCACCCATAGAACAAACAGTGAATCAGAGAAGTGTCGGGCAATTCCCATGGATGGTTCTGGTTCTTGTGACACGAAGAAGTACCAGAATTAGCAGGACAGCTGATAGTTTGCTGAGGGTCCTCTGTGTATCTGGCTCAGCCTCACAGGTGACGGCCCGGGGGTCCACACTGATCCGTCCAAGTAGAGGACTCTGGACCCGCAATTCTTGTACATCCCCTTTAGTAGCCATTTTTCTATATTGTGCACCTGTCTCCGCAGAGATTTGCGATTAATTTTGGGGACAAATTGACTGTAAATTCCGTTCCGCCTGTTGTGCAGGGTTTTCAGCTGTAAAAGGGAAAGTTTCCATTCACTGTCAGCAAGCAGAGATCTAGAGTAAAGAAGTCAGTGAGATTCCTCCCGCGTCATCCTGTGTCTGTCATCCTGTGTCCGGCTGATGAAATCTCATCCCCCCCCCCGTGTTTGCACAGCTTATCACAGAATACACTGCGGTGCTTGTATGTTCTTTTTTTTGTGTGACTTTTGCTGATTATTTCTTTGCTTTTTGGTTCCAGGAGCTGCAGCCATGATCCCAGATGAGACCCCCTTGTTTGACCCTCAGTTACTGGAAGGGATTGACTGGAGTCAGAATATGGTGTCGTTCAGTCCATCCATCTCTCCGGACCACCCTGGAGAAGGACTCGTCCTGAGACCCCTGTGTACTGCAGACATAAACCGAGGTCAGTGCTCGCAATGGTCGCCCACGTCCAGGGCGGAGGACCCCGACCCTGATCTGAGCAGAGGATTACTGCGGCGGCCAGACACCGATGCAGCTTCCCCCTTTTACTCGTCCCTTTTTCAGATCGTAGTTGGGTCAGTGATCATTATGGAAGGATTCTAGCTCCCGGAACCCCAATGCTCGGAGTGTATCTCAGTGTGTGACACTTTTCTGCCCCATATGCTGCCATGCTGGCTAATAGAGGGGGGCATCAGAACAGATTAGTCCCCCCAACTACGACCTAAGCGGGATTTGTCCAGTTTTGTCTGTTTTCTTGTCAATTAATAGGAATATTCTCGTTAACGCCCAGAGACCGATACCTGTTCTGACAGATCGTGGGGCTCCCATCTGACGGCCGTGGACTCCTGACGTGGCCACTGGATCGGGGTCCTGTGAATCTATTTATTTACTAAAACTTTGATTCTTATTTCAGGATTTTACAAAGTACTTGGTCAACTCACCAAAGTCGGAAACGTGACTGCAGAGGATTTTATCAGTGAGTAAGAGTACACCTTTTGTTTTTCTCCTTTTTCTTTCTCCTTTTTCTTCCTCCTTTTTTCTTCCTCCTTTTTCTTCCTCCTTTTTCTTCCTCCTTTTTCTTCCTCCTTTTTCTTCCTCCTTTTTCTTCCTCCTTTTTCTTCCTCCTTTTTCTTCCTCCTTTTTTCCTCTTTTTTTTCTTCTCATCTTTATTTCCCCTCCTCTCTATTTTCCCCCTTCTTTTTTTTTCTCCTCCCCTTTTTTCTCCTCTTTTTCCCCTTCTCTCTTTTTTCCCCTTCTCTTTTTTTCCCCCCTCTCTCTTTTTTTCCCCCCTCTCTCTTTTTCCCCCCTCTCTCTTTTTTCCCCCTCTCTCTTTTTTCCCCCTCTCTTTTTTTCCCCCACCTCTCTTTTTTCCCCCACCTCTCTTTTTTTCCCCACCTCTCTTTTTTTTTCCCCCACCTCTCTTTTTTTTCCCCCACCTCTCTCTTTCCCCCCCCACCTCTCTTTTCCCCCCCACCTCTCTTTCCCCCCCCTCCTCTCTTTTCCCCCCCTCCTCTCTTTTCCCCCCCTCCTCTCTTTTCCCCCCCTCCTCTCTTTCCCCCCCTCCTCTCTTTCCCCCCCTCCTCTCTTTCCCCCCCTCCTCTCTTTCCCCCCCTCCTCTCTTTCCCCCCCTCCTCTCTTTCCCCCCCTCCTCTCTTTCCCCCCCTCCTCTCTTTCCCCCCCTCCTCTCTTTCCCCCCCTCCTCTCTTTCCCCCCCTCCTCTCTTTCCCCCCCTCCTCTCTTTCCCCCCTCCTCTCCCCTTCTTTTTCCCCTTTTTTCCCCCCTCCTCTCTTTTTTCCCCTCCTCTCCCCTTTCCCCTTTTTTCCCTTTTTTTTTCCCCTCTTCTTTTTATTGCCCTCCTCTTCTTTTTTTTTTTTTTTTTTTTTCCTCTATTTTTTTTCTCCTCCCCCTTTTTTCTCCTTTTTTTTTTTTTCTTGGTTTCTCTTATTTTCTCTGTTTTTTCTCTCTGAATTGGAAACCATTTAATTACTGACCAATTTTAAATCCCGTCTTATTTATTAAAATCTTTCCTTTTTCAGAGAACTTTAAACACATGAAGAAAACGGAGAATTACTTTGTGGTTGTCGTGGAAGATCTGAACCTCGGGCAGATTGTAGCCACGGCAACATTAATCATAGAAAATAAGTTTATACACGGCTGCGCCAAGGTAAGCGAGAAGGTTTATTTATTTATTTTTTTTCAATTTTTATTACATTATTATCTTTTTTATTACTAATATTTTAATAACGCTTTCCCAAAAAAGGAATGTTCTTTTCGTGTCTGTAATGTCACCTGATGGCGGAGCGGTTTTGCTGACCTGTGTTTCTCCCTGCAGCGAGGTCGGATAGAAGAGGTGGTCGTCAGTGACGAGTGCCGGGGAAAACAGCTCGGAAAACTGTAAGTGATGAAATATTAGTCATAGTAAATAATATGAACATGGCGCAGAGCCCGACATCATTATTTAATGGGTGGGGTCCATCATGTGAGACCCCCCCCCCCAGAGATCCTGAGAAGGGCTGCTTTGATTCCGAATCCTCCTAAATGCTTTATTTTTGCATAGCAGCGCCCCGGCTACCTCCTCTTTTTGGGGGGGTTACGCTCTGCCAGCCCCTTCAGTTCAGTGATGATTTTAGAGGTCAAACCCGGTTATTAGGTCATTAGGTGATGGCGTATGTTGGTGCTATACCCGATGAGCTGGGACTATCCCTTTTTAAAACGACCGCTCGGCTATTCTGTCCCGTCAGATTTATTAATTGTATTCTGTTAATAAAACAACCCCAGAGCATCTTCTCTTGAACTGTTCACTGCTCCTCTGTTACTCCTCCTGGAATTTATGAACACATTGCTAACTGAAGGTTGCGGCGGGCCACTATATAGCATAACATTGGCAGCTCTGATTGGAGATTGTCCGACATTCCCTGGGTTTAACTGTTTTGCATGGAAACTACCGAGTTTTTTTTCAAAATCTGGAACATCAACATAACTCTCCAAACCCCAAGTGTAACACCTGAATCCATCCCTCTATCCATCCATCCCTCTCTCCCTCTGTCCATCCCTCTATCCATCCATCCCTCTATCCATCCATCCCTCTATCCATCCATCCCTCTATCCATCCATCCCTCTATCCATCCATCCCTCTATCCATCCATCCCTCTATCCATCCATCCCTCTATCCATCCATCCCTCTATCCATCCATCCCTCCCTGTTTCTATCCATCCCTCTCTCCCTCTATCCATCCATCCCTCTATCCATCCATCCCTCTATCCGTCCATCCCTCTATCCGTCCATCCCTCTATCCGTCCATCCCTCTATCCGTCCATCCCTCTATCCGTCCATCCCTCTATCCGTCCATCCCTCTATCCGTCCATCCCTCTATCCGTCCATCCCTCTATCCATCCATCCCTCTATCAATCCATCCCTCCCTGTTTCTATCCATCCCTCTCTCCCTCTATCCATCCATCCCTCTATCCATCCATCCCTCTATCCATCCATCCCTCTATCCATCCATCCCTTTCTCTATCCATCCATCCCTCTATCCATCCATCCCTCTATCCATCCATCCCTCCCTGCCTCTATCTATCCATCCATCCCTTTCTCTATCTATCCATCTCTCTATCCATCCATCTGTCCCTCCATCCATCCTTCTATCCATCACCAAAGGTCCTTAAACAATCTTAACCTCGGAATACAACCCTGGGGTCCCTGAGAAATTGCTCAGTTTGACTCCCCCTAAGGGCATGTGCCCACAGGACTCTGTACCCGCGGATTTTGACGTGGAAAACCTGAAAATTATCTGGATTTTGTAGATAAATCCGCAGGTTTTAGCAAGTACAGACACTCCCAATGTTATCCTATGGGACATGGGGAGTGTCTGTGTCCATGCTGCGGTATATGCAGCTGCGGAATATGCTGCAGATGTCCCGCGGCCGCACATAACTGCATGTCAATTATTCCTGCGGAAATACCTGCGGATGTCCCGCCTCTTCACTATGGAGATAGAGACCGGGACTTCTGCAGATAAGTCGCACGAATGTCCGCAGGTTTACTGCAGATATTTCGCTGGAATCCCGCAGCAATGGATAGTTGTGGATTCCGGGGATCAGCTGCGGGAAACCTGCGGACGTAGATGCAGATATATCTGCGGGTTCATTGTCCCGTGGGCACATAGCCTAACATCGGCCCTGACTATCGCTTATTTTTGGAATAGGGCTTACATTTCAAGCATACTCCTAAAATCTTGTAAAATCATGCTAGGGCTTATATTCAGGGTAGGTCTTACTTTTGGGGAATCGGGGTACCTATGAAATGACACTTCACCCTGGGACACATTTCTCATGTTTGGTACCTGGTATCCGCTGATCTGAGCAGGGGAGGAAAACTTTGGCCATTAGGAAAAGTGTATAGTCACATTTTACTACCAGGGGTATTAGGTCACTTTGAAGAGTAACTATTGTTTTAATGTTTATTTCATGAATTAACAGCACATATGACAATAAACCATTTTGGAATGTATCTTATCTGAGAACTCTGCTTCTTTCACTCTCAATTCTTGGGTAAAACTTTTAAAATCCGTCTTCAGTGAAGACAATCACTCCTATTACAGAGATAGGAGCTGACAGTTGGTGCTCTTGAAGTTCTATGGAGGGAGGAGCAGCACCAACTGTCATCTTCTATCTCAGTAATGGGAACATTGAAGTCAATTTTTACCTGTGAATTTAAAATTTTGAGAAGAGAAAAACCAATCGAGGAGGAGTAGAAAGCAGATTTCCCTGAGAAGATACATTACAAAGTTTCTAAAAGCCACGTCTCACTAAGCAACATCGCTAGCAACATCGCTGCTGAGTCACGGTTTTTGTGATGCAACAGCGATCTTGTTAGCGATCTCGCTGTGTGTGACATCCAGCAATGACCTGGTCCCTGCTGTGAGGTCGCCGGTCGTTGCTGAATGTCCTGGACCATTTTTTGGTTGTTGCTCTCCCGCTGTGAAGCGCACATCGCTGTGTTTGACAGCGAGAGAGCAACGATCTGAATGTGCAGGGAGCCGGCTTCTGCGGACGCTGGTAACCAAGGTACACATCGGGTAACCAAGCAAAGGCTTTGCTTGGTTACCCGATATTTACCTTGGTTACCAGCGTCCGCAGAAGCCGGCTCCCTGCACATGTAGCCAAGGTATACATCGGGTAACTAAGCGAAGCGCTTTGCTTAGTAACCCGATGTCTACCATGGTTACGAAGGACAGCGTCGTTACACTGGTCGCTGGTGGCAGATCTCTGATTGCTGTGGAGATCTGCCTGTTTGACAGCTCACCAGCGACCATGTAGCGACACTCCAGCGATCTCTGCCAGATCAGATAGCTGGTGGGATCGCTGGAGCGTCACTAAGTGTGACAGTACCTTTATTTTCACAAGTTCTATTGATACTGAAAAATAAACAGTTATTCTTTAAGATAAATGCTGTTCCCTTTTTTCCTATTTGCCCCATGTGCTGTATTTAGACTTTATCTTTCTAATATTTCTTCTATATTTTCTCCTTTTCTCCAGGCTGTTGTCGGTTCTTACTCTTCTAAGTAAAAAGCTCGACTGTTACAAGGTCACGCTGGAGTGCAAGCCCAAGAACGTGGCCTTCTACGAGAAGTTTGGTTACACGGCCTCGGATGAAACCTACATGCAGTGTCGATTCTTTGATTAACGACAACCGAAAATTAAAAAAAAATAAAAATAATAACTAAACTTGCCAAAGCGACCGACGGAAGAAACCGGCTCAGGGGAAGCGGGTCTTGTAAGAAAACCTGTAAATAATAACATT
Organism: Anomaloglossus baeobatrachus; assembly: GCF_048569485.1. NCBI lineage: Eukaryota > Metazoa > Chordata > Amphibia > Anura > Aromobatidae > Anomaloglossus > Anomaloglossus baeobatrachus. The sequence goes on along the minus strand of NC_134364.1, from coordinate 21,927,418 downwards.
TCTTTTACATTGTACAAAACAAGAAAGGATTTTCCTATTCTAATGGAATTTTATATTTTATGTATAAAGATGGTCCGGGGGTCGGGTGAAGAGTTTTCACAATTCGGGAATCTTCACCGGTTTCTTCTAACGTTTCGTTAAGATTTTAAAAATAAATTTATTGTTCCTGAATTGTGAAAACTTTGACCTGAACTCGTGTATTTTGTGATATCTCTCGGAATTGATATTTTTTTGGGATTGCATCAGTTTTGTCAGAAAAATCTTATTTTTCTCTGTTACAAAGGTCTTGTATTATCCAGTTGTCCCCAAACGGGGGTGTCCCATCTACATGATGAGGGTTGTAGCATCACCACACATTGGATAACACTAATCAGATATTCCCTAACATCTAGACTTGCACTTAAAGGGGTTTTCCAACATTAGGGCATTTTTTTTGTATTTAAATGCATGTATTGTATTTTGGGGTCCAAACTAATTTTTGCAATTGGGTCACATTAAAAATTTTGCACCGTTTGGCTTTTACAGGCTTTGTTTTCTGGCAGGAAAGGAGAGGAGCTCAGAAGAAGAAGGAGAAGTTATAAATGCCACATGATAATGAGCTCACTGAAGGATTCTCAGTTAACTCATTAAGCAGCTTGCAATAGACAGCGCAGCATGGAGGCTATAGAAGGCAAACTGTGCTACATTTTTAATGAATTTGAATTGCAAATATTATTTTGTACCCAGAACAGCTTCCAAGTAAAAAAAGGAAAACAAAGTCGTGTTACATTTAATGCAAAATGTCGAATATTTGCTTTGTTTGTTTTTTTTTTGTTTTTAAGTATGTGTTGGAGTGCACTGTCCTTTTAAGAGTAACTTAAAGAAATATTCCAGTGAATTGATAAATGTTTATGGCTGGAATATTCCTTTATATATCACCTGTCAGATGCTGCCTTTTATTGTGGTAGGCAAAGGTTTGTATTTTTATTATTGCTGGACGTATGGGTCCTGTTCTAAGCGAAGCAAGATTCTCAACCCACCCGGATTAAAGTGATATTTTTTTATTTATTTTTTTACATGACTTTATTTTTGCTGTGCCCAAAGAGAACAGAATGTCATAGGTGATCAGTCCCTTTAAGTCCCCTTCCTCCCATAATGTTAAATTACTCACATACTACTAAACAATAAGTTTAAATAGCAGCCAAAGTTTTTTTTTTTTACTTTGAGATTGCCTTCCCCCGCACCCTCTCAGTGCTGGTGACCATATTATAACAGGAAGTGCAGCCATACCGGTTATCAATGTGCTCACATACGCCACAATCTCACTTACAGGTGCTGAAAAGTTCATACAGCTGTAAAAAACAATATGGTTCCATTTTCTGTTACCTCTTTAACAATATGGTTCCACTTCCTGTTGCCTCTTTAATAATATGGTTCAACTTCCTGTTGCCTCTTTAACAATATGGTTCCACTTCCTGTTACTTCTTTAACAATATGGTTCCACTTCCTGTTGCCTCTTTAACAATATGGTTCCACTTCCTGTTACCTCTTTAACAATATGGTTCCACTTCCTGTTGCCTCTTTAACAATATGGTTCCACTTCCTGTTGCCTCTTTAACAATATGGTTCCACTTCCTGTTACTTCTTTAACAATATGGTTCCACTTCCTGTTGCCTCTTTAACAATATGGTTCCACTTCCGGTTACCTCTTTAACAATATGGTTCCACTTCCTGTTGCCTCTTTAACAATATGGTTCCACTTCCTGTTGCCTCTTTAACAATATGGTTCCACTTCCTATTGCCTCTTTAACAATATGGTTCCACTTCCTGTTACCTCTTTAACAATATGGTTCCACTTCCTGTTGCCTCTTTAATAATATGGTTCCACTTCCTATTGCCTCTTTAACTATATGTTTCCACTTCCTGTTGCCTCTTTAACAATATGGTTCCACTTCCTGTTACCTCTAACAATATTGTTCCACTTCCTGCTGCCATTTTAACAATATGGCTACCGGAAGTAAACAGAAAAAAGCTAATCTAGCTAAAGGTAAAAGAATGACCGAATTTTGGCTGCCTCTTTATCTTACGGTTTACTAATATATATCTAGCTTTACATTTCAGGTGGAAATCCACTTTAATTTTTAGTTATTGTAGACATTTATTACTTGACTGGTACATCTGATAGTAGAAAAAAAAACATTTCTACAATTTCTTAAATTTAATGGGATTGTTCCATAAGCAACATATCACCGATCCACCATTAGATGATACAGTCGCTAAAACCCCCACCGATCGCGAGAAAAATAGGCCCAAAGTCTCCTGTGTGTATGAATCATTAGTGAGCATGTGCGACCACTGCCATATTTGGTTATCAGGAGTGGTGGTCGCACATGCTTAATAGTATTTCGTTCACACAGATCCCCATTTTCTTGTAATCAACGAGGGAGGGGGGCTGCATTCGGTACCCCAAGATTACCCATTTATCACCTATATTGTGATTACACGATGAATGTTGTTTACTGGACGACCCCTTTAACACACAGAATAATTTTATAACTACAATGAAAATAGAATGGTTGTTTGTGTTTTTCGTGTGTTTTATTCCGGTAGTTCCTGATCCTGTGGCTCCTCCCAGCTGTTGTAATCTGAATATTGGGAGTTGTAGTGCTGCAGCAGCTGGAGCCGCACGTCTGCTACCAAATCTTTACTCCGGGAATGTGGAACTTCAGGTCAGATTGTAAGGCCACATTCACATGATTGCTTTTGTGATTAGATAGACTTAATAATTTTTTTTATTTTCTTAAAGGACTGGTTCAGGGACTTTTTTATTATTTATTTTTAATTTTATTGCTTGGATTTATGTCTAAAAATTAATTACATTCAATTAAGGACAACCTCTATGAGTCACAGTACATAGACTGCAGAATGACAGAAACAGCTGTATTTACTTATGGCCTCAAGTTTTCATTGAACATTTTTGTACTGTGGATTCATAGTGGATGTAGAAAACAGTCTGCAGAATAAGCTAACAGGGAATCGTTCAGCGAGTTCGCTCTCTGGCCAGTAGTTCTCATTTCTCTTCTCCTGATCCATCTATAAAGCTGATTTGACCAAATTACAGTTCATTTATCCTCTGGTCCTTGAAAGAAAAAAAAAAATCTTAGAAGACCAATCAGGAGAAGAAAGATGAGAGCTGGAGGAAGGGGAGGGTGGAGAGGCTGCGGGCCGGAGGGTGGAGAGGCTGCGGGCCGGAGGGTGGAGAGGCTGCGGGCCGGAGGGTGGAGAGGCTGCGGGCCGGAGGGTGGAGAGGCTGCGGGCCGGAGGGTGGAGAGGCTGCGGGCCGGAGGGTGGAGAGGCTGCGGGCCGGAGGGTGGAGAGGCTGCGGGCCGGAGGGTGGAGAGGCTGCGGGCCGGAGGGTGGAGAGGCTGCGGGCCGGAGGGTGGAGAGGCTGCGGGCCGGAGGGTGGAGAGGCTGCGGGCCGGAGGGTGGAGAGGCTGCGGGCCGGAGGGTGGAGAGGCTGCGGGCCGGAGGGTGGAGAGGCTGCGGGCCGGAGGGTGGAGAGGCTGCGGGCTGGAGGGTGGAGAGGCTGCGGGCCGGAGGGTGGAGAGGCTGCGGGCCGGAGGGTGGAGAGGCTGCGGGCCGGAGGGTGGAGAGGCTGCGGGCCTGAGGGTGGAGAGGCTGCGGGCCTGAGGGTGGAGAGGCTGCGGGCCTGAGGGTGGAGAGGCTGCGGGCCTGAGGGTGGAGAGGCTGCGGGCCTGAGGGTGGAGAGGCTGCGGGCCTGAGGGTGGAGAGGCTGCGGGCCTGAGGGTGGAGAGGCTGCGGGCCTGAGGGTGGAGAGGCTGCGGGCCTGAGGGTGGAGAGGCTGCGGGCCTGAGGGTGGAGAGGCTGCGGGCCTGAGGGTGGAGAGGCTGCGGGCCTGAGGGTGGAGAGGCTGCGGGCCTGAGGGTGGAGAGGCTGCGGGCCTGAGGGTGGAGAGGCTGCGGGCCTGAGGGTGGAGAGGCTGCGGGCCTGAGGGTGGAGAGGCTGCGGGCCTGAGGGTGGAGAGGCTGCGGGCCTGAGGGTGGAGAGGCTGCGGGCCTGAGGGTGGAGAGGCTGCGGGCCTGAGGGTGGAGAGGCTGCGGGCCTGAGGGTGGAGAGGCTGCGGGCCTGAGGGTGGAGAGGCTGCGGGCCTGAGGGTGGAGAGGCTGCGGGCCTGAGGGTGGAGAGGCTGCGGGCCTGAGGGTGGAGAGGCTGCGGGCCTGAGGGTGGAGAGGCGGCGGGCCTGAGGGTGGAGAGGCGGCGGGCCGGAAAGCGAGCTCATTCTACAGTCTGTTTTGTTTTTCCTTGTTTTGTTTTTTTTTTTTACATCCCTCTTGTGAATTGGTCAGTGAGCTCGCTCTCTGCCCTGTAGTTCTCATCTGTATTGTTCTCAACCATCTTCTAAGCTGATTTGACCGGAAGAAAGTAAAATTTTCTTCTGGTCATAAAATATAATATTATGATCGGAAGACAGATGAACTCAAATCAGCTAAGAAGATGGTTGCGGAGAATAGAGATGAGAGGTACAGGGCAGGGAGCGGGCTCACTGACCAATTCACTGCTAGCTCATTCTGCAGCCTGCTGTGTGCTATGTACAGTAGGGTTTCGCTGAAAATTTTGGATTATTTGACTTTTACATCCTACATTATAAAAAAAATGATTTTCAGTCCCAATGTATTTAAGTTAAAAAAATAAAAAAAGTGTGATTCTGTGTCCTGTGAACTTGTCGCTTGTTTTCCCATTTTCTCTCTTTCGGTGGAATGTAACTTATTGCAGTTTATTTAAGACACAAATGACTTGTTTATAATTAATTAAAAAAAAAAAAACTTGTTTAAATTACAGTAGTTGCTGGATGTGTTATTGTCCTTTTCAATTGTTCTCACCAACTCATCTGCACATCCGCATTCGGGCTCCGGCACGGCCGGCTGGCATCCTGCACCGGGCTCCCGCGCGGCCGGTTGGCATCCTGCATCGGGCTCCCGCGCGGCCGGTTGGCATCCTGCATCGGGCTCCTGCGCGGCCGGCTGGCATCCTGCACCGGGCTCCTGCGCGGCCGGCTGGCATCCTGCACCGGGCTCCTGCGCGGCCGGCTGGCATCCTGCACCGGGCTCCTGCGCGGCCGGCTGGCATCCTGCACCGGGCTCCTGCGCGGCCGGCTGGCATCCTGCACCGGGCTACAGATGTGGAGCTATTATGGCAGCACTGAAGTGACCAGCGTGCACTGAACCATCTTCCTCACATCCGGAGGAGGAAAACCCATCCTGGTGAGGACAGGTGTCATTCTCCCATTCACCAGCAGAAGACAAGACACAACATTATGTAACAATTCACCTTAAGTTACCTTACACTGGATGATTCTTCTCGCTCACATGCAAAGATCTCATAGACACAACACATCTACATAACCACGGACGGGCGGATTAGGAGCAGTCCGATGTGTCATGTGACAGGTCTGATCCTCTTTTGATAAGTCATGTGATTAACGCACAGGTACAGCAAAATGAGAAAGGCAAGAATACCAAAATTCTTGTTCCCTTATGTACCGCGCTGTACATAATTGAGCCGGGGGGGTCATTTTCCAAAGGGGCCACATGAGAGACTGTGGTGTGGAGGCCGAACCAAAAAGCTGAAAGTAATTCTGCTCAATATTAACACATTATAATTGTTTTGTGTTAATGATTGTATCATTTAATATTGAGCAGAATTAAATATGCTGACACCCCCTATACACATTGTGAGCCCATATACAGCCCGCCCCCTATATATAGTATGAGCCCACACAGTACCCCCTATATATATTATGAGCCCACACCGTACCCCTATATACAGTATGAGCCCACATAGCCCCCCCTTATATAACAGCATGTGCTCACACAGCACCTCCTATATACAGTATGAGCCTACACACAGCACCCCTATATACAGCATTAATCCCCAAGTAGCCCCTATATACAGTATCAGGACCGGCTCCAGGTTTTTGTGGGCCCTGGGTGAAAGAGTCTCAGTGGGCCCCATCCACACATAGACATGCACAGATACATACAGGCATACGTACACATATATATTTAAAGAGAAATTCACAAAAACACATATAAACAGACATAAGTCTATACACAGTCATATACACTGACATACATACCGAAGATACAGATCATACATGCACACACAGACACATTAGAGATATTTCTAATATTGGGAAGCCGGCAACAGCCTCATTCCCCTCCCCGCTTGTCTCCATCCAGCTCCTCCTGGGCATGTGTCTGTGCCACGCTGATTGGTGGCAGTCACTAACAGACATACACATTACTAGGGCGGCATAGATATTACTGAGGAAAGGGGTATACAGCAATGGGGGGCATACAGCTCTAGAGGGGGCAGTGGCTCTGGGGTGGGGGGACAAACAGCTCTGACATGGGGGTTACATGCAGCTCTGGGGGTATACAGCTCTGGAGTGGGGGGGACATACAGCACTGGAGTGGGGGACATACAGCTCTGAGGGGGTAAACAACTCGGGAGTATAGTAGTATGCAGCCACCATATTCCTCCATATAGTATTATGTAGCCCCCATGTAGCATTATGCAGCGCCCATATGGCACTCTGCAGCACCCATATAACATTAAGCAGTCCCCATATAGCATTAGGCATCCTAATGTAGTATACAGCCCCTATAGCACAATGCAGACCCAAATAGCATTAGGCACCCTCATGTAGTGCACAGCCCCTATATAGTACAGTGCAGACCCAGATAGCATTAGGCCCCTTCATGTAGGATACAGCCCCATATAGCACAGTACAGACCTAGATAGCATTAGACACCTTCATGTAGTATGCAGCCCCCATGGTCATCTGGCCACAGTGATTAATACATACTCACTTTTCCTTGTTTCCCTAATGCTCCGGACTCCTTGGCGCATCCACTGCTGTCGCTCTGACCTCACTGCAGGCGCACAGTGTTGACATCACCACGCTCCGCTGCAGAGCTGTCAGAGCGCCGACAGTCACAGCGGGGAGAATGATGAGAGGGAGTGCGCTGCTCCCTCCCTCATCATTGCTTTCAATTGTATCGGCAACTGCGATGCCAATACAATTAAAAGCGCGATCCTCTGCGGGGGGGAGGCTGGTGACAGTGTGGGCACCGGGCCCCTCTGAGTAGCGGTACGCCACTCCTGCCACCGCGAGTGGCCCCGCCGGCATCCCAGGGCCCCAGCATTTCACCGGGTTTGCTGGGTGCTGACGCCGGCCCTGGTCGCACAAGCTCGTGGAGGCCACACACAATACTGAGCTTCATTTTGACTTATCACTTTCATTTTGTCTTGTTTTGATTTTCATTTTGACTTGTTTCCACTTTAATTTTGTGTGTGTCTTTAAATCCAGGCCTCCATTGGTTAAAACATTTGATTTCCATTGATGATTTTTGTGTGATTTTGTTGTCTGCACATTCAACCTTGTACAGAACAAAGTATTCAATGAGAATATTTCAATCATTCAGATCTAGGATGTGTTATTTGAGTGTTCCCTTATATACTGTGCAAAAGATATAGGCAGGTGTGGGTCAGAAATGCCGCCCAGTGAGAAGCTTTCAAAATTAAAAAGTTAATAGTTTATTTTTATCAATTAAAATATTTTACAGTACAGCAAAGTGGATGGGATTCATAGAAATCTCATGTCCACTGCGCTTCTTTCTCACGCTGCGTGCACTGAGTGCGGTGCGTTTCCAATCCGCAGCATGGTCGTTTCTCTTGCGGGAACGCTCAGTTTTCTGTGCAGATTTTCCCCATAGACTTGCCTTAGATGTAGAAATTCAGCAGGTAAATGACACACGTGTTTTTGGTGCGTCTACAAGGCGGCAACTCATCAAAAACACATAATCCACACATAAGATTGTCAAAACTGGGAAGTTTCAAAGACAAAACAGTTTTATTTAAAGAATGACACCAAACAGACAAAAAACGCAAATAAACCAAGGTGTGGAGATGGAGCAGAAATTCTGCAGCGTCAGAAACTGAACGGATCCTGATGGTGGATCTGGGATCGTAGCTTTAGATATTTGGAAGAACTGAGATCCTTCAAAAACTGTGAATCTGGGCAGAAGTGATGAAGACAGAAGATGGTCACCAAGTATTGATGGGATTTATGTTTCTGTTTGGTTAATTGATAAACACACACATTTTCCCCACTTTTTCCCTTAGAAGAACAATTGAAGTAAAGATTCAACCTCTCAGATAAACTTTAGAACTTGAAATCAGTTAACTGGTTGGATGTTTTGGGCACCTACTTTTGCTTTTTTATAATCTGCCCATCACAATATGATCAATAGTCATATTGATGACATAGCCCCATGTAAGGTCTCAGGCAGTGAGGTGGCTTGGTGGTCTGTGCCGTAGATGTCCAGTCCTGGGGTTCTTGGTTCCAGTCTGACCAAGGAGATTTCTCCTCTCGGGAATTGAAATCAGTTACTGCAAAGGGTCCCTGCTCCTCTTTTTCAAGACCTTCCTATGGGTGCTGGAAGTCATATCAATGACTTAGGCAGAAGTGTAAGCCCTTAGGTGGTGAGGTGGCTCACTGGTTTGTTCTCTTAATGTGCAATGTCATGGTCCTTGGTTCAATGCTGACCCAAGTAGATTCCTCCTCTCATGCCTTGAGACCAGCGACTGCAAAGGGGCCCTCCTCCTCCTTTTCATGATCTTCCCATGGGTGCTGAAAGTCATATCAATGACTTAGCCAAGTAAGTTCTCAGGTAGTGAGGTGGTTCTCTGGTTTGTCCTCTTATTGTGCAATGTTGGGGTTCTCAGTTCAATTCTGTCCAAGAAGATTCCTCTTCTCTGGGTTTGAAATCAGTGACTGCAAAGATGCAATGCTCCTCTTTTTCATGACCTTCCCATAGGTGCTGGAAGCCATATCAATGACTTAAGCGGGCTTTACACGCTGCGATATCGTTCCCACCCCCATCGTTTGTGCGACACGGGCAAATCGCTGCCCATCGCGTATCCCTGTCACACGGACTTACCTGCATAGCGATGTCGCTGTGACCGGCAAACTGTCTCCTTTCTAAGAGGGCTGTTCGTTCGGTGTCACAGCGACGTCACTAAGCGGCCGCCCAATCAAAGCGGAGGGGTGGAGATGAGCGGGACGAACATCCCACCCACCTCCTTCCTTCCTCATTGCTGGCGGGATGCAGGTAAGGTGAGATTCCTCATTCCTGCGGTGTCACACATAGCGATGTGTGCTGCTGCAGGAATGACGAACTACATCGCCCAAGCATCAGCAACGATAATTGGGAATAGGGAGGGATGTCACCGATGAGCGATTTTGAACGTTTTTGCGACTATACAAAATCGCTCATAGGTGTCACACACAACGAGACCGCTACAGCGGCTGGATGTGCGTCACAAATTCCGTGACCCCAATGAGATCGCTTTAGTGAAATCGTAGCTTGTAAAGCCACCCTTAGCCACAAGTAAGTTCTCAAACAGTGAGGTGGCTTGGTGGTCTGGGCAGTTCCTCTACAACGGTGGGGTTCTGGGTTCAAGTCTGACCAAGGATAAGGAGATTCCACCTCTCAGGAGTTGAAATCAGTGATGGCAAAAGTCCATTGTTCCACTTTTTCATGATCTTCAAATGGGTGGCTAGAGTCATATCAATGGCTCAACCAGAGGATTAGTCTTGTGTAGCATAGTAGCTCAGTGGTTAGTGCTGGTGCTTTGCAGTGTTGGTGTTCTGGGTTCAAATCCCACAATGGATGATATATGCAGTGTGTTTGTATGTTCTCTCTGTGATTGAGTTGGGTTTCCACCTGTCCTCCAGTGACCTGTGAATAGTGGGTCAATGATCGTATAGGTAGCTCATCACTGATGAGGGGCACTGCTTCTGGGGTGTGACTTGCTAGGTTGGCCTGTCCTGTCCATTGAGCAGTCAGTCTTTCCTTGCACCAGGAGATGGGTTAAAAAGAAATAAGCAAGTAAATTATTATGTCCACAAAACGCTCAGTAACTGTTTTTACAGCTCAGTTTCCATCTGAGCTGCACATTTATAGCATATCTATTGCTTTATATCTGGCTTGTATCAGTATACTCATGAAGAACCAACACACTACTAAGGATACTCGCCCAATGACCTGGCCAGACAAGCAGCGCATAGCAGCAGTGTCCCTCCTGGAGGCCACACACTTGACAAGTAACACCACAGGATTCTCGCCATTGCCCCTACCTGGATGTCTTTGGAGCACTCAAGCACAGGGAGAACATACAAACTCCTCGCAGATGTCATCCGGGGTGGGGATTCAAACCCTGGACTCCACCACTGCAAAGCACCAGCGCTGACCACTGAGCTACCATGCTGTCCTAAGGCGGTAGATTTTGTTTCTTCTATATAATGTCAATGGAAGACCCGCACATGGCTTTAATTGTGGTCTTTGGATGGATTTGAACTCTGGACCTCAGTGCTGCAAAACATCAACGATAAAACCACTGAACCACAACCTGCCATAAGAAGAACGGGTCATTTCTTATAGATAGTCCAGCACTGCCGAATCTTGAACAAACTTTAAAAGTAGCACATGCCTTCAGGAGTTAGTCTTTGTGTGATTTGAACCCTGAGCATCAGTGTTACAAAGCATTGGTGTAACCCCCTGAGCCACCATGCTGCTCATTACAGGAGGTGGTGGTTTCTTCTATATAAAGTAATATTGCGGAATATAGAACAAGAAGTCAACTAAAAATTAGAAAGTGTCATTTACTGTATACCCTTTTAGTTGTTCCCTGTGAACACATGACCTCAGCAGTGCTAACCACTGAGCTATCCTTAGTTGTATAATGTAATTTATTCTATAGTGAGAAAAGACCATGCAAACGCCTTGGTGATATGAAGGCAGGATACCAGTGCTGCACATGGTACTCACCACTGAGCCACCTTGTGGTGATATGAAGGCAGGATACCAGTGCTGCACATGGTACTCACCACTGAGGCACCTTGTGGTGATATGAAGGCAGGATACCAGTGCTGCACATGGTACTCACCACTGAGGCACCTTGTGGTGATATGAAGGCAGGATACCAGTGCTGCACATGGTACTCACCACTGAGCCACCTTGTGGTGATATGAAGGCAGGATACCAGTGCTGCACATGGTACTCACCACTGAGCCACCTTGTGGTGATATGAAGGCAGGATACCAGTGCTGCACATGGTACTCACCACTGAGCCGCCTTGTGGTGATATGAAGGCAGGATACCAGTGCTGCACATGGTACTCACCACTGAGCCGCCTTGTGGTGATATGAAGGCAGGATACCAGTGCTGCACATGGTACTCACCACTGAGCCACCTTGTGGTGATATGAAGGCAGGATACCAGTGCTGCACATGGTACTCACCACTGAGCCACCTTGTGGTGAGATGAAGTCAGGATACCAGTGCTGCACATGGTACTCACCACTGAGGCACCTTGTGGTGATATGAAGGCAGGATACCAGTGCTGCACATGGTACTCACCACTGAGCCGCCTTGTGGTGATATGAAGGCAGGATACCAGTGCTGCACATGGTATTCACCACTGAGCCACCTTGCGGTGATATGAAGGCAGGATACCAGTGCTGCACATGGTACTCACCACTGAGCCACCTTGTGGTGATATGAAGGCAGGATACCAGTGCTGCACATGGTACTCACCACTGAGCCACCTTGTGGTGAGATGAAGCCAGAGTCCCCACACTGCAAAGTTACAGTAGTAGCTACTAAGCCACCATAAGTAGGTAATTTTTGCATCTTTCATATAATGTCAAAAAAATAGCCACATTTGCTTTTAGTTGTTGTCCTTGGTGGAATTAGAACCCAGGACCCCAGTACTGCAAAAGAAAAATCAGCACTAACCACTGAGCCACCATGTTGTCATTGGCAGGTGGTATATTTCTGTATAATGCAGAATTGCACAGATGGAACAAGTAGCTAAACCAGCACATGTTGTAATTTTTTTTTCCACTTTTCAAAAATAACATGATTTTAGATATTGTTGAGGTTAAAACCCAGGACCTCAGGGCTACAAAGTAACAGCACTAAACACTCAGCCACCCGTGCACAGAGAAACAATCCATCAAACCATTGCATGTATCCTCTACCAAAAGTGTAAAAAACTCCAAAATTAAATACCTCCCCCATTCACAAAGGAACAAGGTTTAAAAACAGAAAGAAGACCCAAGTCTACCAACTATAACATCTTTGCAGATATTGTTCTTTGTGAGATTTGAACCCTGGGCCTCAGTACTGTAAAGCATCAATACTCACCACTGAGCCACCGCATATGTAAACTGTGTAGTTTCTTCTACAAATAAATAACCTATTTGGCTTTTAGTTGCAGTTACTGAAGAGATCTGAATCCAGGACGTCACTGCTGAAGAACATGAGTGCGGAGGACTGAGCCATAATGCCGTGTAGGAAGACGTGTGCCATTTTCCTTTACATAGCACAAGTGAAGAAACCACTGCCGGTCCAAAAATCAACAATATCCCATCCCCACCTCCCCCCCAAAAAAAAAAATGGTTTAATATATTAATTCAAAGCCATTTCTTCTACACAATGCAGAAGGAATAACCAAACAAAATTTTAGTTTTGTCCTTAGTGAGATTTGGACCCAGGACCACTGTGCTACAAACAACAGGAGAATAAACCACTGAGCTGGGAAGACGTCTGCTCTTCTTTCGATTGCAATATATAGTTACAACATCACAAGTATAAAAATAATTCTTTTTTTTTTTCCAAAAGTGGATTGGAAAGGATTCCGTCAGCACAGAGAGACTGACCAAACCGAGCACAGGCACTCAGTGCCTCATGCCGCGGCTAATGAGGTAAATGCCTCCCCATCTGCTTGTTGTCCATCTAATCCCTGCCTTTCTCTTGTTCTATGAAGCCAGAGCTGTCAATCAAAGAAGGGGTGGGGGGGAAAGGGTTAGAGACAGATGGATGACAAGCAGGGAGGATGGTGTCATTAATGATTGGCAGCACCATGATGCGTAAGTGCCTGTACTGGGTTTGAACAGTCATCCTGTGCTGACACACATGAAGTGACAGGACAGGGAGGCCTCTGGCTGTGTAGTCGTGGCAGCACTGTATTCAAGGCGCATCCCTGGCTTCATCACCTCTTTAATGTTGAGAGAGTGTATGTCGGTGTCTTCATCGGCCGATGCACAAAAAGGCTGCAGGCAAAAGTCCAGATGCAATAAAAACGACATTTATTCTCAAAGATAAAACACTCCGGTCAGCGGATTCCGGCAATATTAGTGGAGCTGGGGACAACCTGCCCAAACGCACCCTCTGGTGGGGATATGCCCAAAGTACTCTACTTCCTCCGGGCTCCCACTCTTCAGCCAAGCATACACCGGACCCACACCGGCAGAATAGGCTCTGAGGTTGCGTCCACCTCCTGATCTCCGGTGTCCCTTGATGGTCCGCTCACACAATCGCACTTGCCGCTGCAGATGCTCACTCTCCGCTGACCCGGATCTTTCTGTCTCACACACATTCAGACCTTGCCTAGCAATCCGGCCGACTCCTCCTCCCCGGTGGCAACAGCCGTCCCACCCGGCCACTAGGGGGTGCCCTAACACATCATAGAACAATAGTAAAACATTTTTAATAACAACAGTGCCGGGTTATCTATGCTAGACTAGTAGGGGGTAGGCCCACCCACTACATGCCTCCCCTCTTAAAATCCGAGCCTCCCGGCAAGGCTCTTAAACACATAAAAACATAAACACATAAAAACCTTTCGGTTCAGTCCTCAACAGCGGCACCAGTTCAGCGGCGCTCCCGGTCTTGAGGGGCGCTTGATGGCGCAACAGCGCTCCCGGTCTCTGGATAGCGCCCGGAGGCTCAACAGCGCTCCCGGTCTTAGATGGGTGCCCGGAGGCTTCAGTAGCGCTCCCGGTCTTCGCTGGAGGTGCCCGGAGGCTTCAAGAGCGCTCCCGGTCTTTGCTGGGGGCAACAGGCCCGTAAAACTTTACAACAACAGAGGAACTTTCTGCCGGTCTGGAACAACACCGGTCTCGGCAAGTGCTGGAGGCAACAACTTACTCTGGGGGCCAGGCTCTCTTCCATTCTTCCGCTTGAGCCTGGATGTAGGCCCCCAGAGTTTGTCCCGGTTGGCGGCGGATTCGCCTGAAAGACACCGGGGCGTAGGACGGTTCCTCCGGCACAGCTGCTGCAGCTCCTCTTGGCGGTGACGGTGTTCCTGCCCGGGATGGTGGTGGTGCATCCAGCATAATGACCGGCTTATTAGTCACGTTTTGGGTCACCGCTACCACGGCTGGGAACTTCTCCGGATCAGGAGCCGGTTCCCTCACTGCTTCCGGGGCAGCAGCCAGGACGCGCTGGGGCTGAGGAGGCGCGGGCGGGAGCGGTTTGGCATGACTCCGGCGCCGCTCTTGCTGCTCCTCCCACTCTATCTCCTCCTGCCACTGCTCCGCTTCCCGGGTGGTTGGCATGCGGGAGACGCAGACGGCAAACAGGCCGCGGCTACCGGCATCCGGCAGAAAGGTGACTTTTTCGCCCGGCCAAAGGGTGTGAAGTCGCTTAGGGAGTCCTTCGACGTCGAGATGAACCCGGTTATAAAAATAATCATCCCCGGTCTCTACTTCTCGGATGAAGCCGTATCCCTCTTGCTGATTAAACTTGACTACCACCCCGGTCACAAACTGCTGGGCTAACTTCTCGCCACCGGAACCGAACAGCATTTCCCGGGCAACAGTCTCAGCCAGGAGCCGTTCTTGGACGGGGTCAGGCTTCGGGGGCGGAACACTGGGGCGCGACTCCTCCGGTGAGACGATGACTGGATCCCAGAAGAAGCCCAGGTGATCTTTCTCCAAGCGCTCAGCAAACTCCTCAGCCGGCTCCGGCACAAATGGGGAAGCGGCGGCGTTAAGCTGCGGGGTCTCCCATGGGAAAACAGCAACCCCCGGACGGCTTGGCATGGGCGGGGTAGCATAGGTCGCCTTCACCTCTGTGATGGTGCTCCCGGTTTGAGCATCCCATGAGGTCTTCCAGGAAACTTTGTCTGGCCTCGTAGAACCTCCCGGTCCAATGGGAAGGTCCGCTATCGCGGCCTCGCTAGCAGGGGCGAACCGAGGTCGGCCTCGACCGAGGCTGATGAGGGCCATCGTCGTCGCCAACTCCGCAGGTTGCCCAAAGTTCTCCATCTCGGTTTCCGACAGAATCGCTATTAATGGCGGTGGTGTCGACGCCGAGGCTGGAGGAAGTGGAGGCGGGTCTTCGTTTCCCGCTCTTAAACGGACTCCACCCCCAGCCTCACGCATCATCTTGACTCCTCCGCTGAGGTACTTCTTTTTCCTTTTCTTCTTCCGTGCCCTGGAGCTGGCGCCTCCCCTCTTTGGGCGGAGTACTCCATGCTTTCTCTTCAGCACCGGCCAGCCCCAGGCTCTTCTTTCGGCGCCAATTTTCCGCGCCTTTTCTGTTTCTTCACAGACGTCGGCCATCTTGCCGCCATCTTGTGCCCGGTCCAACGCCTTGGGCACTTCTTCCTCCCACCATGGGACTGGGAATCTTCTTTCATAGTCCGAATTCCGTGCTTCAGGCACTACTTGGTCTTCAGACTCCTGGTTCTCCGGCAAGGGACTCGTATCCTGCCGACTACGCCACTTGAAGTGACAGGACAGGGAGGCCTCTGGCTGTGTAGTCGTGGCAGCACTGTATTCAAGGCGCATCCCTGGCTTCATCACCTCTTTAATGTTGAGAGAGTGTATGTCGGTGTCTTCATCGGCCGATGCACAAAAAGGCTGCAGGCAAAAGTCCAGATGCAATAAAAACGACATTTATTCTCAAAGATAAAACACTCCGGTCAGCGGATTCCGGCAATATTAGTGGAGCTGGGGACAACCTGCCCAAACGCACCCTCTGGTGGGGATATGCCCAAAGTACTCTACTTCCTCCGGGCTCCCACTCTTCAGCCAAGCATACACCGGACCCACACCGGCAGAATAGGCTCTGAGGTTGCGTCCACCTCCTGATCTCCGGTGTCCCTTGATGGTCCGCTCACACAATCGCACTTGCCGCTGCAGATGCTCACTCTCCGCTGACCCGGATCTTTCTGTCTCACACACATTCAGACCTTGCCTAGCAATCCGGCCGACTCCTCCTCCCCGGTGGCAACAGCCGTCCCACCCGGCCACTAGGGGGTGCCCTAACACATCATAGAACAATAGTAAAACATTTTTAATAACAACAGTGCCGGGTTATCTATGCTAGACTAGTAGGGGGTAGGCCCACCCACTACACACATACACACCTTAAAAGGGAACCTGTGATCTACTCACTTATGGTGCTGGTCCAGGCTGATGAGTGTCGCCGTCCTCTACTAGCTTCGTGTGGATGACACGTTCTATATCGTCCACACAGTATCCTCCATTGCGCTCCTGCGCACTTCTTTCTGCCATGCTGAGGGCAGATCAAAGTGTACTGTAATGCACATGTGTGGGTAGTCTATGGTCATTCCCTGCACCTGCGCATTACAGTGCTTTCTTATGCCTGCAGCAGAGCAGAGAGAAGTGCGCGTGCGCAGGAGGACAATGGAGGACGCTGTGTGGCTGATTGTCTATGCAGAAGAGAAAAAAGTGTCACTCACCATCGCCTTTCATAAAAATCCACTTTATTGAAGAAGGTGCATTAAAATCATGTGGAAGAGTAACCGGGTGCAGGCACGCAGGAGGACGGTGGCCGTTTCACACAACCTGCGCGTCTACGGGTCCTTGAACACTTTGTGGCTAATATAGAATGCGTCATCCACATGAAGCAAGAAGGAGGCAGTGATTGCAAGGGAAGGGGTGCTGGGTCAAGACCAGCAACGCCTATCAGACCGGACCACCCTCCAGGTGAGTAGGTGACGAGTTCCTTTTAAAGGGAAAGGCAGCACTGAGTGGCTTTGGTCAGAGTACTGATGTCCTCATTGCTGAGAAATTCAGGCGGACAATTGTCCATCGTGCAATACCATCAGGAAGGTGTCCGACTGCCTGTAAGTTTAGGGTCATTGTCCTGCTACACTGACTGGAGTCATTGTCATTAAGAACCATCTTCACCATAAAGAACAAGGAATCCTGGAGGTGATGATCCGGCCCCAAAGAGTCCTGATCTCATCATCCCATCTGGGATCAAGAGACCGAAGGGTCAGCGCAAGTCTCATATACAGATCTGTCATTAGTAATGATGGGTGAGCAGTACAAGGCTCACTGCTTGTGTCGAGCAGGTCAGATGCTCAGCTCAAGTACCAAGTATAATGGAAGTCAATGATTGGGCTGTTTGGCCCTACTACATACCGCCAGACATACAGTATTTCCAGTGGGGGGGCAGAGTTATTTTGGGGGCACAACATGCAAAAATGTTTTACCCCCAGAGAGCAAGAGACTGCAAGTTGCTCACTGTGGTGCCTTCTCCAATCATTCGGTGAAGCAAGCCGACAATTTGTGTTCGATGTTTCATGAACGACATATCTGAGCACCCGCGATAGTCAGCCGAGCACCCCAAGTAACCTGATGCTTGAACAAGTACCGAGCACGCTCACCTATCATTAATGGTCAGTTCTCCAAGATGTTAGACGGAAAAAAATCACTGCAGAGATGCCTCAAAATATGAAACAGGTGACAAGTGGTTCTGGGGGAATTGAGGCTTTACTTTTTAGAGAATTAAATAAAATAGAAAAAAAATATGTAATCTCTTGCCATGGATTTCTTATGCGTTGCCTAGTTTCCACCCACGCTCCAGTCATACTGATCGGGAATCTAGATTGTGAAATTTGTGTTGACCCAAGGGATGCCGCTCCAGCTTCAGGAACGTCACAGGACCTTCTTCTGTATATTTGGCAACAGGTATGTTAGTTTTTATTATCGTGACGCCACTCACGGTTTGCGGTCAGGGATATGGGTGACCGCCACTGCAGATTTAACGAGGAGTCTGGGGCTGATGGGGTCTGCAGTCAGATGGTGTGGCCTCCCGTGAGTGAGGCTGGCCCCAGGGGCTTGGGTGAGCAGGGTAGCAGGTCCCAAAATAATTCAGGCAGAGTCCAACAGTCTTTTAACTGATTTTTACTCGCTTCAAGATGTTTCTGTGAGCTGACCCGGGCGATGCTTCCATCAACCAGGTGAAACCAGGTGTCCTTTGGGCAAGTCTGAGGGTGACAATTAGCTCGCCTTCCTAGCACTTCTATTTTCTCCTAGCAACCGGCGCGCTCCACTACCAGACTGGCCCTCCTCTCTTTCCTTACAGCCTCTGCACTTTAGCTTCCAGCCCCTCGGCTACACTTCTTGAGAAGAATTGAAGGCTAGCCCTCCTCTGGAGACTACCCAAGGGTCCCCTCTAAAGGTGTGGGAGACCTGGTTGCTATGTGTCTGTGCGTACACACCTCATTCTGGCCTTTAGGATTAGCTGGAAGTACTGTCCCAGCATGGGTGCAGTACTCAGTGGTGCCTGACCAGGTCAGGGGCGCCACAAATTCCAATGGGGACAGCGATGCCTGTAAGTGCTGTGGAATATGATGGTGCTACGACAAGTTACATCAATAGTGCATCTTTTGGGATTTGATTTTTTTTTTTGTTCACTAAAAAAAAAAAAAAAATCTTACAAGCTTTTGCTCAGTTTTGTATACACATTGTGTTGTTCTACAGGACACCTCAAATTTAGAAAGAATATAGGGGGAAAAAAAAATTCAAAATATAGCCCTGGTGGTGTAGAAGATTTAATATCACAAATGTTAATGCATAAGTTTAGAGTAGGTGATCTCTGCAGCAATTATATTCACACGACTCCTTGCAGCACAAACACTGCTGTCTGCACACACACAAAAAAAAGATCTATAAAAATTGGAAGGTACATTGTCCCAAACATCTTTGAGAATAACCGGAGGAGGAGAGTGGGGGGAGGAGGGGGGAAGGAGGAGGAGGAGGGGGCAGAATTATAAAACATGGAGGACCATGGTGGTTGCATTATAATATATGGAGGACTATGGTGGTGCATTATAATACATGCAGGAGTATGGGGTCAGATATAATATATGGAGGACTATGGGGTGAATTATAATACATGCAGGACTATGGGGTGAATTATAATACATGCAGGACTATGGGGTGAGATATAATACATGCAGGACTATGGTGGTGCATTATAATACATGCAGGACTATGGGGTGAGATATAATATATGGAGGACTATGGTGGTGCATTATAATACATGCAGGACTATGGTGGTGCATTATAATATATGGAGGAAGATGGGGTGAGATATAATATATGGAGGACTATGGAGTGAATTATAATACATGCAGGACTATGGGGTGAATTATAATACATGCAGGACTATGGGGTAAGAAATAGTATATGGAGGACTATGGGAGTTGTATTATAATAATTGGAGGGCTATGAGAGCTACCTTATACATGGAGGAACTATGGGAAATGCATTATAATACATGGAGGACTATGGGGAGCATTCTAATAAAATGAAGGGTTACATGGGACCCAATATACTATATGGAAGGCTACGCGGGGGCCATTATAGTATTTGGAGAACTATATATAGGAGGGGGGACAAAGACACAAGCTTGGGATGGGAACGTTTTGTGCTGATGGAAAGAGGCTCTTTCCCGCAGCACCCAGCTTTCCGATACTCTGATATGGGAAAGCTGGGTGCTGAGGGAAAGATGTACACTGTGTGCAGAATTATTAGGCAAATTAGTATTTCGATCACATGATACTTTTTGTACATGTCGTCTTACTCCAAGCTGTATAGGCTTCAGAGACAACTACCAATTAAGTAAATCAGGTGATGTGCCTCTCTGTAATGAGGAGGGGTGCAGTGTAATGACAACACCCTATATAAGGGGTGCTTAATTATTAGGCAACTTCCTTTCCTTTGGCAAAATGGGTCAGAAGAGAGATTTGACGAGCTCTGAAAAGTCCAAAATTGTGAGATGTCTTGCAGAGGGATGCAGCAGTCTTGAAATTGCCAAACTTTTGAAGCGTCATCACTAAACAACCAAGCGTTTCATGTCAAATGGCCAACAGGGTCGCAAGAAGCGTGCTGGGCAAAAAAGGCGCAAAATAACTGCCCATGAATTGAGGAAAATCAAGCGTGAAGCTGCCAAGATGCCATTTGCCACCAGTTTGGCCATATTTCAGAGCTGCAGCGTTACTGGAGTATCAAAAAGCACAAGGTGTTCCATACTCAGGGACATGGCCAAGGTAAGGAAGGCTGAAAAACCACCTCCTCTGAACAAGAAACATAAGATAAGACGTCAAGACTGGGCCAAAAAATATCTTAATAAGCAAGGATGGTTGACCTTAGGGAGATCAACATCCAACACCGCGGAGACACCATCACGTGTTTCTCAACGCAGTGATTCTAGAGCAATGCCCCCTGGGAAATATTCAAAACAAGAAAGCCTGCGGAGACACCATCACATGTTTCTCAACGCTGCAAGGAAACTAGCCAGGTCTTTCACCGGGAAGGAACAACCACGGGAAGGGCAGTCTCCAGTCAAGGAGACCACCTATGCCAAACATGGTATCCATCCACAGACAGCTGTTTCCGGGTATTTGCCCCTCATCAGTGTGGAGTAGGAAACTGGCTAGTGGGAGCAATGCCTAGTAGAAGACTACATAAGCAAGGATAGTTGACCTTAGGGAGATCAACATCCAACACCTCAGAGACACCATCACGTGTTGCTCAACGCAGTGATTCTAGAGCAATGCCCCCTGGGAAATATTCAAAACAAGAAAGCCTGCGGAGACACCATCACATGTTTCTCAACGCTGGCAGGAAACTAGCCAGGTCTTTCACCGGGAAGGAACAACACTGCGTTGTTGAGGCTGCACACGTTGGGGGGCTCGCAGGGAGAGAGGCTGCACATTGGGGGGGGCTCGCAGGGAGAAAGGCTGCACGTTGGGGTGGGGGGGCTCGCAGGAAGAGAGGCTGCACTGTTATGATCCGGAACCATGGAAGACCACCACAAATCATTGGTAAAAAGTGACAAGAGCATTGGCAACTAATCTGGCCGCCATCCCCTTACTAACCATCAACACTAGAAGTAGCCGAGGGGTGAACTAACATCCTGTGCACCGCGAACCCAGCCGGAGAACTGACTATCCTAAAGGAAGGAAAGATGAATAACTCTCTACCTCAGAAAATAGATAATAATAGCAAGCCCCCCACATTCAAAGACTGCGGTGATATAGGAAAAACACAATACACAGATAGATGAAGGATTAGCAAAAGGTGAGGCCCCCACTGACTATCAAAGGAAAGGACAGGAAAGGGACTGATGGTGGCCAGAGAAAAACCCTGCAAAATTCCAAATTCCTGATTGTACAAAAAGGCCCTCAGATCGCACGATCTGAACTCCGTCCTATACCAGGTGCTATTGTCATACCAATGAACAGAAAACAAGAATCATAACAAATTCAAAAAAGCCACAAACACATGGACTTAAAGGAACTATACTCCAATCAAAACTGCAGGGAGTTTCCCAGCTAAGAAACTGAGAGGGAAAATCCCTACATGCAAATAAACTGAAAACAACCACAGCAAATGACAAACTCAGATAAGAGCAAAAGAACCAAACAATAAATAAAGAGCAAAGCACTTATCTGGGGTAGATGTGGTGTAGAGCAGAATGAAGCAGGCTGGTGAGGAAAGAACAACTGACATCCGGCATAGCCTGCTATCAGACCAGGATTTAAATAAGCAGAGAGTTAGCAATGGAAACGCCCATTGCTCAACACACCTTGTCTAAGTCCAAACCATTCCTGGCCACCAGAGGGAGCCTCCCAGCATTCAAAGCATAACTGACATTCACAACAGTACCCCCCCCTTGAGGAGGGGTCACCGAACTCTCACCAACGCCACCGGGTCGCTCGGGATGAGCATGATGGAAGGCGCAAACCAACCTGTCCGCATGAATGTCAGAAGCCACAACCCAAGAGTTATCCTCCTGCCCATAACCCTTCCATTTCACAAGGTACTGCAGCTGACGCCTACTGCGACGGGAATCCAGAATTTTTTCAACCTCATACTCCAGATCCCCTTGTACCAAAACAGGGTCAGGAGGCGCTGCTGCAGGAACTGTTGGCTCCACATGTTTCTTCAACAAGGACTTATGGAAGACATTGTGAATCTTAAATGACACAGGCAGAGTCAAACGGAAAGATACAGGGTTGATAATCTTTGAAATCTTATAAGGTCCAATAAATCTGGGCTTAAATTTAGGAGATGGAACTTTCATAGGAATATTTTTAGAGGACAACCACACCATGTCCCCTACTTTAAACCGGGGACCAACAGTCCGACGCCGGTTGACAAACTTTTGGGCAGTTTCTTGGGACTGAAACAATTTATCCACTACCTGCCCCCAAATCTGCTGCATTCTGTTTACCACCGAATCCACCCCTGGACAGTCAGACGCCTCAAGCTGCCCCGAGAGGAACCTGGGGTGATACCCAAAATTGCAGAAAAAGGGGGACACCAATGTGGTAGAGCTAGCTCTATTGTTAAGGGCAAATTCAGCCAAAAGGCAAAAACGAAACCCAGTCATCCTGATCCACAGAAACAAAACACCGCAAATAGGTCTCCAGGGTCTGGTTAGCCCTTTCAGTCTGACCGTTGGTCTGAGGATGAAACGCCGAGGAGAAAGACAGCTGAACACCCAATTTGGAGCAAAAAATCCTCCAAAACCTGGATACAAACTGCACCCCTCTGTCAGAAACAATGTTTTCGTGAATACCATGCAAACGAACAACATGTTGGAAAAACAAAAGCACCAACTCTGATGAAGACGGCAACTTAGATAGGGGAACCAAGTGGACCATCTTGGAGAATCTGTCACAGATCACCCAAATCACAGTCATTTTCTGAGAGACGGGAAGCTCTGAAATAAAATCCATAGAGATGTGCGTCCAAGGTTTCTTAGGGACCGGCAAAGGCAATAATAGCCCACTAGAACGTGAACAACAGGGCTTGGACCTAGAACAAACTCCACACGACCGCACAAAACGACGGACATCCCGGGACAGGGAAGGCCACCAAAAAGAGCGGCTCACAAGATCCCGAGTACCAAAAATGCCAGGATGACCCGCCAAAACAGAGCAATGAACCTCAGAGACAACTCGGTCTCTCCATTGGTCTGGGACAAAGTTTCCCTGTAGGACATGTCTCAGGTTTATCCCCCTGAAACTCCGCCAGTGCCAACCGCAGATCAGGCGAAATAGCCGAGAAAACTACACCATCATTCAGGATAGTAGACAGTTCGACAACCTCCAAAGATTCAGCGCAGAAACTCCTGGAAAGAGCATCGGCCTTAACATTCTTGGTGCCCGGCAAAAAAGAGCCCATAAAATTAAACCGGGTAAAAAACAAAGCCCACCTGGCCTGCCGAGGATTCAACCTCTTGGCCGATTCCAGATAGATGAGATTCTTGTGGTCCATAAGCACCACAACTTGATGTCTAGCCCCCTCCAACCAATGCCTCCACTCTTCAAGTGCCCACTTCATAGCCAATAATTCCCGGTTCCCCACATCATAATTCCGTTCAGAAGGGGCAAACTACCGAGAGAAAAAGGCACAGGGCTTAAGTTTACCCGAAGTAGCGTCTCGTTGAGACAGAACAGCACCTGCTCCGATCTCTAAGGCATCGATCTCAACTTGAAAGGGGCGAGACACATCAGGTAGCTGCAGGACTGGGGCAGAAGTGAATCGCCTTTTAAGCTCCTGGAAGGCCACAATAGCCTCAGGGGTCCAATGCTCAGCATCAGCTCCCTTCTTTGTCAAATCTGTCAGAGGTTTGACAATGGCAGAAAAATTGGCTATAAATTTACGGTAAAAATTAGTAAACCCCAAAAACCGCTGCAGGGATTTTAGAGAAGTCGGTTGCACCCAGTCGTAAATAGCCTGAACCTTAATCGGGTCCATTTCGATAGCGGAGGGAGACAAGATGAAGCCCAAAAAGAAAATCCTTTGCACCCCAAAGAGGCACTTTGACCCCTTAACGTACAGTGCATGATCCTTAACTATCTGAAAAACAGCCCGTACTTGCCCAACATGAGAGTCCCAATCATCAGAAAAAAATCAAGATGTCATCCAAATACACAATCAAAAATTTACCAATAAGGTCCCGAAAAATATCATTCATGAAGGCCTGGAAGACGGAGGGTGCATTAGTGAGCCCAAAAGGCATCACTAGGTACTCAAAATGCCCCTCAGGAGTATTAAAAGCCGTCTTCCATTCATCACCCTCCTTAATACGGATGAGATTATACGCACCCTTGAGATCCAGTTTTGTAAACCATTTGGCACTCTTCACTCTAGAGAACAGATCAGACATCAGAGGCAAAGGGTACTGATATTTGACCGTAATTTTATTAAGACGACGATAATCAATACAAGGCCTCAAAGACCCATCTTTCTTAGCAACAAAGAAGAAGCCGGCACCCAAAGGAGAAGATGAGGGCCGAATGTGCCCCTTCTCCAATGATTCCCTGATGTATGACCGCATGGCATCATGTTCGGGCACAGACAAGTTGAAAATCCGCCCCTTGGGAAATTTACAACCCGGCACCAACTCAATGGCACAGTCACAGTCCCGTTGTGGGGGCAGAGAATCAGATTCCTGGTCATTATACATCACGGAAATCAGACAAAAAAGGCGGAACATCAACTGCCTGAGCAGACGTGGACGACACGGAAAGGTCCTGATACAAACCTTGACAACCCCAACTAGCTACCGACAAGGATCTCCAGTCAATAATTGGATTATGGGTCTGCAACCACGGAAATCCCAGTACCAAGGTATCCTGTAGATTATGCAATACTAAAAATGTACAAGTTTCCTGATGCGCTGGTGCAACTCTCATAAGCACCTGGGTCCAAAATTGGGGTTTATGTTCAGCCAAAGGGGTAGCATCAATGCCCCTTAAAGGAATAGGAGTTTGCAAAGGAACCATGGGGAAACCACAATCCCTAGCAAACCCAAAATCTATCAAATTGAGCGCTGCCCCTGAGTCCACAAAGGCAAATGCAGAAAAGGAAGACAATGAGCAAATCAATGTGACAGACAAAAGAAACTTTAGTTGCAAAGAACCCACAGTAACAGAAGTAGCCAATCTCGTTTCACATTTAGGGCAGACAGAGATGCTATGAGAAGCGTCTCCACAATAGAAACACAGTCTATTCTTCCGTCTGAACCCCTGCCGACTAGCATTAGAAAGGACCCTATCACACTCCATAGGCTCCAAAGACTGTTTCACAGGCACAAAACCAGTAGGTATCTTCCTGCGCTCACGTAAACGCCTATCAATCTGAATGGCCAAGGTCATAGAGGCATCAAGACCAGAAGGGACTGGAAATCCTACCATTACATCCTTCACAGAATCAGCAACACCCTTCCGAAAAAGAGCCGCAAGCACATCATCATTCCATTTGGTAAGGACCGCCCACTTTCGAAATTTCTGACAAAACGTTTCTGCAGAATCCAAACCCTGAGTTAAGGACAAGACCTTTTCTGGTTGGTCCACAATATTGGGTTCGTCATATAATAAACCCAAAGCCTGAAAAAAGGAGTCCACATCACTGAGAATCGGATCATCAGACGCTAAAGAGAAGGCCCAGTCCTGAGGGTCACCACGGAGTAAGGAGATGAAAACCTTAACCTGCTGTACGGGATTCCCTGAGGACTTAGGGCGCAGGTCAAAAAATAATTTACAATTATTTTTGAAGCTCAAAAATCTCGACCTATCTCCCGAAAAAAATTCAGGAACGGGAATCTTAGGCTCTGCAAGGGGAGTCTGTGCAAGATAAGACTCTATATGACGAACTTTAGCATCAAGATGAGCAACACGCTCACCCAATTCATCCATGCTAGAAAAAAGAAATCTTCCACGGAACCCAAAGAAGAAGAGGAAAAACGCAAAAAAAAAATTCTCAGCAGACTTTTTTTTTTTTTCCTTCTTAAGAGTACCCTTTCAATTTGTTGGCCGGATGTACTGTTATGATCCGGAACCATGGAAGACCACCACAAATCATTGGAAAAGGTGACAAGAGCATTGGCAACTAATCTGGCCGCCATCCCCTTACTAACCATCAACACTAGAAGTAGCCGAGGGGTGAACTAACATCCTGTGCACCGCGAACCCAGCCGGAGAACTAACTATCCTAAAGGTAGGAAAGATGAATAACTCTCTACCTCAGAAAATAGATAAGAATAGCAAGCCTCCCACATTCAAAGACTGCGGTGATATAGGAAAACACAATACACAGATAGATGATAGGATTAGCAA
Organism: Anomaloglossus baeobatrachus; assembly: GCF_048569485.1. Lineage (NCBI taxonomy): Eukaryota > Metazoa > Chordata > Amphibia > Anura > Aromobatidae > Anomaloglossus > Anomaloglossus baeobatrachus. Next base: position 21,901,109 of record NC_134364.1, on the reverse strand, counting down.
AAGGTGAGGCCCCCACTGACTAACATAGGAAAGGACAGGAAAGGGACTGATGGTAGCCAGAGAAAAACCCTGCAAAATTCCAAATTCCTGATAGTACAAAAAGGCCCTCAGATCGCACGATCTGACCTCCGTCCTATACCAGGCGCTATTGTCGTCCCAATGAACAGAAAACAAGAATCATAACAAATTCAAAAAAGCCACAAACACATGGACTTAAAGGAGCTATGCTCCAAACAAAACTGCAGGGAGTTTCCCAGCTAAGAAACTGAGAGGGAAAATCCCTGCATGCAAAATAAACTGAAAACAACCACAGCAAATGACAAACTCCGATAAGAGCAAAAGAACCAAACAATAAATAAAGAGCAAAGCACTTATCTGGGGTAGATGTGGTGTAGAGCAGAATGAAGCAGGCTGGTGAGCAAAGAACAACTGACATCCGGCATAGCCTGCTATCAGACCAGGATTTAAATAAGCAGAGAGTTAGCAATGGAAACGCCCATTGCTCAACACACCTGGTCTAAGTCCAAACCATTCCTGGCCATCAGAGGGAGCCTCCCAGCAGCCAAAGCATAACTGACATTCACAACACTGCACGTTGAGGTGGGGGGGCTCACAGGAAGAGAGGCTGCATGTTGGGGTGGGGGGGCTCGCAGGGAGAGAGGCTGCACATTGGAGGGGAGCTGGCAGGGAGAGAGGCTGCATGTTGGGGGGGCTCGCAGGGAGAAAGGCTGCATGTTAGGGGATGCTCGCAGGGAGAGATGCTGCACGTTGGGGTGGAGGGGCTTGCAGGGAGAGAGGCTGCACGTTGGAGTGGGGGGCTCGCAGGGAGAGAGGCTGCACATTGGGGGGGCTCGCAGGGAGAGAGGCTGCACGTTGCGGGGGTGGGTCGCAGGGAGAGAGGCTGCACGTTGGGGGGGCTCGCACTGGGCAGGGGGGGCAACGGTGCGCGTTGTGGGGGCTTGCACTGGGCAGGGAGTGACGCTGTGCATTGTGGGGTGGACTTGCACTGGGTAGCTGGAGGCTGCAATGTGTGTGGGCTCGCAGGGGGGGGCTGCACGTTGGGGAGGTTCGCGGAGGGGAGAGGCTGCACATTGGGGGGGCTCGCAGTGGGAGAGGCTGCACTTTGGGGGAGATTGCAGGGGGCCGTGTTGTACATTGGGTGGGCTTGCGCTGGGCAGGGGGCAGTGTTGCACATTGGGTGGGCTCGGACAGGGAACTCTGTGTTATTAATCCTCTCCCTTTTGTTTTTCAAATACAGCTTGTGACTACTGGCACAGTAGTATCTGTATTTTGTGTTACCCGTTCCCTTGTGCAGCATGGAATCGATGGTTCTCTATAAAAATAAAACTGTATAAATATTTCTCCTTTTTGTTAGAATTATTGATACTTGTTTTAATAAAACTGTTCTGGAAGTGGGAAGAATGTTCATTTCTAGAATGATAAAGCGCGGTGTGACATTAGTGATCAGTCACTGCCGGCTGGATCTGTATCGGGCTGCGGTCACACATTGCTGTAGGGAGTTTCCACAACAACTCACACAGTCCTCACATGTAGACGCACAGTAAACTGTTCAGATCTCGCTGACAATTTATTTTCGGTCTTCAGCAGCCCCCTGATCCTCTTTTTGTGGCAACATAACTCCATGATGCTCACATCGCCTGATTCAGGTCATTTGGGGCGAAACCTTTGTTTTTTTTTTAATTTAAAGGGATGTAAGTTGCTTTTTGCTGAGGGTCTGAAGCTGTTGTCACCACTGTTCCATAGGACAGGCTCTGGTAGAGGTCACACTACATATTTTACAGAGGGGTAACAATACTCCTTAGAAAATTTGAGAAGTATTTTTAGCCGCTGAGAACATCATAATTTGCAGCAACACAAAACGTTAGTACATACAGTAGATGGGTATCCATAAGTCCTGTTTCAGACGTCCGTGTTTTGGTTTTTTAATGTGTAAAGACTGAAAAATTATAAATACATATATAAAGATAAATAGAAGAGAGAGCTTGACCAGCTGTTTTACACCATTTTTATTTATTAATTAAAAAAAAAAGAAGTGGGGTCCCCACAATTTTCATGTCTCGCACAGGAACAGCAGCAGCTGCAGGCAACCCTCAGTTGTCTGCTGTACCTTGGCTGGTTATGAAAAATAGAGGGATTCCCATGCTTATTTTTCAAATTTTTAGATTTAAAAAAATGTTGTGGGGTCCCCTCCATTTTACTAAAAACCAGCCATGGTACAGCAGACAACTGGGGGATGATATTATTAGGGTGGAAAGGGCCATGGTTATTTGGCCCTTTCTAGCCTAACAATAGCAGCCCACAGACGCCTGAGAAGTGGCACATCCATTAGAGGCGCCAATTCTGGTGCTGGACTCGGTTCTTCCCGTTGCTCTGGTGCGATTGCAAACAGGGTAATGTTTGTGGGGTTGATGCCAGCTCCAGCTGGTATCAAGCCTTGGTATTAGTAATGGGTGGCATCTAGCATACACCCCCTATTACTAATCCAGTAGTTGAAAGAATAAGAACAAAGTTTATTTGAACAAAAAACCTCCGACTCCGTGCTCACTCACCAATTTATTTGACTTTTATAAATAAAAATTTCGCCGTAATCCATGGTGAGGTCCCATGACATTCCCCAAAAGCAAATCTGGAAAGACATAAAAAGAGAATCATTCAATAAATAAAGACAAGAGACACCCTCTTTTCCAATTTATTTCTTTTTTTTTTTTTAACTATATTTTTATTCAAATTTTTCAATAACATAACACTGGCATAAGCGAATTCAGCATTGCAAATTCAACATTACATTGTCATGTTTGATCATCCCAAATTCCATACCAATTTTTAAAATCAATAACCGTAACATGGCAAGATAAAGCAAAGGAAAGCAGCGACCCCTTAACCCATCATTCTTATCATTCCCCCCATTGAACTCTTGTGAACATGGTAATGACATACAATAAAGAAGTCCCACTCAAATCGGTTATTTCCCCCTCTCCTTTTAGTCAGCTTTCAACCTTTCCTCCCCCACCTCCAAGCCATCCAATGTACCCTTCAATTTTTCAGTATGATACCAGACTGTGTCTTTGAAAGGTGACATAATCCTGACTATCTCCTCCCGAGTACAATAGGCCAGTATGAATTTCTTCCATTTGGTAAAGTGCTGTCGTATTCTATCCGCCCTCCTTTCTGCATCCAATCCTTCTATTTCAAGAAGATGCATGAGCTGACCCAAGATCTCTTCAATCGCGGGGACCCTAGACTCCAACCAATTTTTTAGTATCGCTCTCTTGGCTGCCAGAAGTATCACATGTATAAGTCTGGGTGGGTTAGTCATCTTCCCTTTGGTATCGTTCCCCTCCTCCCAATGGTGAAAAATAGCGAACCCAGGTGAGAGCCGAACTTCAAGACCCCACACCTTTTGTATACAACTTTTGATCTGTGACCATAATGGACTCAAATGGGGGCAGGACCACAACCCGTGAAGGAGATCAGTTCCACTACTCTTACACTTAGGGCAATACGTAAGCCTGTCTGGCTTTGTTGCTGATGGAGGGAGATTGAAACCATAAATTGCCTTGTGCATAATTCTAAATTGGGTTTCTCGCCAATTCTCATTTAAAATTGATTTACGAAGAGCATTCCACCCTCCCCTAATTTTTACCCCCATAGACGGGTCCTCAAATTGTTTTTCCCAAGATTTAAATAAACCTTCCGGGTGCTGTCCTATTAGTATATCACGCATGGCTCCATAAAGAAAAGAGATAGATGATGAAGTTATTGAGTTCTTTACCAGACAATCAAAAGAGTTAAATACTACCTCCTGGGTCACATCATGCAACTGAGTCATAATACTATATCTCACTTGGTCATATTGGATTACTTGGTTAGGCCCCAGGCCATACTGCGCTATAATTTCGTCTCTACTCAACCATCTAGGCTCTGAGGTGTGCAAGAGATGAGCAACAGTCCTTATACCCCGCACCTTCCACTCTTCAAACAGCTTATTGCTTGTCCCCTGCACAAACTCTGGATTCCCCCATATAGGCAAGTATTTGGATATTTTATGGGGAAGTTTGTAATTTTTCCTCAACGCCTTCCACGCTGCAATCGTGTCTTTAAATAAGGAAGAGTGCTTGACTTTCACTGGGAGATTAGCCTGCCTAGTATGAAGCAATGCCACCAGATCCCAAGGTTGTGCATAGTCTCTCTCAAGCTCCAGCGCTGAATAATGCCTAGAGCCTTTAATCCAATCCAATATATATCTAGTCAAACAGGCTATATTGTAACCCCGAATGTTCGGCAAACTCAGACCTCCATGAACCTTAGATGCCATCAGCTTCTTAAGCCCTATACGAGGGCGTTTCCCCCTCCAAATGAAGTGTGAAAAAGCTCTATTTAGCTGGACAATATCTTTATGCTTGAGAAGCAGGGGAAGTGTTTGAAGATGATACATTAATTTTGATATCGACATCATCTTAATTAGGTGGACTCTACCAATTATGTTCAATGGAAGGTCGTGCCATCTTTTAAGATCTTGCTCTATTTGGCTCAGAAGGGGTGGATAGTTTAGACTATAAAGGGTTGCCGGAACCTTACCTATTTTAACTCCCAGGTATGTGATATATGACTTAGCCACTGTAATTCCTTCAAAAGGGTTCTGCTCCCGTGTTTGAACATTTGTCCCTCCCAGGTATAGGAGCTCGCATTTTGATGCATTAATCTTGAAGCCTGAGTACGCTCCAAACTCTCGCAAAATTTGTAAAATCTCGGGGACCTGCTGAGCTGGATTCGAAAGGAAAAGCAAAATGTCATCCGCAAAAAAAGCTGACTGAATTTGTCTATTATTTACAGAAATACCCTGGAAGGTGCTATGTGTAGATAACAATCGTACCAATGGTTCCAGAGCCAGATTAAAAAGTAATGGGGAAAGGGGGCAACCCTGTCTGGTTCCTTTCAGTAACGGAAAAGGGGCTGACAGATATCCTGGAATGTAAACTTGAGCCTTCGGATTTGTGTAAATTTCTCTAATGTAGGTATAAAATGACCCCGAAAAACGCATTTCATCTAGAACTCTATAAAGCCATGACCACTCAATATTGTCAAAGGCTTTCTCGGCATCTATTGTAAGCAAAGCGGGAGATTCTCCTTTCAGAGGCTGAAGGTTAACCCTATCCAGGACAAGAAGAACTTTTCTAATATTTAGTGTCCCTGATCTTTTCTGAATGAAACCGGCCTGTGCTGGGGAAATCAGTTGGGGAAGAATTATAGCTAGACGATTTGCCATAATCTTTGACATTATCTTCATATCTAGGTTGATAAGTGATATGGGCCTATACGAACCCGGATCCTTCGGGTCCTTCCCCTGTTTAGGGATCAATTTTATATATGCCCGGTTATTATTTTGGAAAGACGCATTACCGTCTAGTATGCTATTATACAGCTCTAGTAATGTAGGTAAGATCTCTTCCTTTACTGTTTTATAGAATTCTCCCGTAAATCCGTCAGGGCCAGGGGCTTTATAATTATGCATGGAGTTGATTGTCCCCAATACTTCTTCCCCCGTAATTTTGGCATTCAGAAAAGTGCGATGCTCTTCTGTGAGTCGAGGTAGTGTCACTTTAGATAAAAGATTATTATCGGGAAATTTGTCTCGCTTTTCCGACGAATAAAGGTTTCTATAATACGTGCCTAAAGTCTCAATTATTGTCTTAGGGTTTTTGTGTATCTCCCCCTTTTGATTTTTTATTTGCATGGGTCCCTGAGTTATAATCCTATTTTTCGCTAAGTTGGCCAGTATTTTCCCTGCTTTATTTCCAAAGCGATGTAATGTAGCTTCTTGCATTGACCTAGCCATTTGTTCCCGTTTTTCCGCCCACTCATTAAAAGCTCTTTGGGCTATTACCCATCTATCTCTATGGTCCCTATCAGGATGCTTTTGAAAAGAAGTATATGCTTCCCTCAATTTATGGGAGGTTTCAGTAAATTTAAGATGAGCCTTTTTCTTCAAATAGGAAACATGTGCTATCGTTCTGCCCCGTAATACTGCCTTCGCCGTGTCCCATAATAACATAGGTGTGTCTTTATGTTGATCATTATGTACCATAAATTCCGTCCACCATTCCTTTAATTTCAAGGAAAAATCTTCGTTATCTTTAAGGAAGGAAGGATATCTCCACAGATAGTCCGTTCCTCTGGGATAAATGTTTGCTAGGTCTAGCACCACCGGGGCATGGTCAGAAATCACCAAATCCTGGATAGTAGCTGAGTGGAGCGCACGTACCAGGTTCCCTGAAATAAGGAAGTAGTCAATGCGAGACCAGGAGCTATTAGCATGTGAATAGTGCGTAAATTCCCTATCCTGAGGGTGCAATAGTCTCCACGCATCCCATAAGGCCGTGGCATTTAACAGAGGACGCATAACTTTATCATGGCCGCGCGGTACATTTGGGGGGCCTTTAGCATTTTTCCTGTCCTCTAGCACAGATACCACCGAGTTGAAATCCCCCCCAATTATTAGATTAAAATGGGCATGTTCTAAAATTTTGGCCTCAAGTCGTTGAAAGAATGATTTGTTGTTTTCGTTCGGGGCATAAATATTAAAGATTTTATAAATTCCTCCAGGTATCTCCACTGAGACCATCTGAACCCTACCTTCCGTGTCCGCATATGTTTCCAGGACTTGATGTTGTAATCTCCTACTGACTAATGTAATAACCCCTGCTTTCCTTTTAACTGAAGATGACCCATAGACTCCTCCAACCCACAATTTCCCCATCCTCTGCATGTCTGAACCTTCCAGATGAGTTTCCTGAAGAAGTGCAATGTCCGGTTTGAGGCGATTAAGGTGGCGTAATATCTTAATTCTTTTTTGGGGGGAACGTAACCCCTTAACATTCCAGGTGACTATTCTCATAAAGCACATGTAATAAATGGAAATCCTGCCTTTCGTTTACCATGTTTTTGCTGCCCTCCCTTGCCAAAAAAAAATTCAACCAATTAGACAATTGAACATAGTGCTCACTTGCAATAATGAGAGTAGTAGTAATAATAATAACTCTGTGTAAAATCTTTGCTACTTCACTTGAATCGAAAATCCCCAAACATTTCAAACATCTCCCTCCCCTCCCCCCCCCAACTATACCAAAATACTCAGACTTCACTTTTTTCTGATCACTTTCCAAGCTCAGTCAACCTTATACTTATAGCATTTAACCAATATAAAGGACTGTCCCACCTACAAAGAAAGAGAGAAGGAAAAAAAAAAAAAAAAAAAGTTCTCTTTCCTTTCCTCCGCCTCAGATTTCTTAAACTTTTTCCACTGCGGCTTCTCCAGCCTAAATCAAAAACAGGTGTCCCACCTTGAACTTTACACATCCGACATTTGTCTATTTGTCTCAGGTTCCCTTAAGTTCCTTGTTTTGCTGTCTCCGGTCCTTCAGGGAAGCTGTAGCGAGCTTCACAGAGCTCCCTTTGGTCACTCTCTGGTTCGGTGAGTCGTTGCGCCCTTGTACTGGAGAATTCCTGAGGTCACGAGGACTGCTGATCCGCTCAATAAAGGCCTCTGCCTCCTTTGGACTTGAGAAAGAATTGTAGGATCCATCCTGATGTCTGATAATCAACGTTGCCGGGTACTTTAACTGGAAGCGTATATTTCTCTTAAATAAGGCAGAGCATATGTATGAGAATGCCCTCCGCTGCCGTGCGACCTCCGCAGAAAAATCCTCGAAGAGTAAGATGCGCGAGCCTTTCACCTCCAAGGGATGTTTCAATTTCCTGTATGCCTGTAATATTTCCTGTTTATCGGAGAAGTCCAAGTATTTCATTATGACTTGTCTTGGGCGTCTGTTATTTTCACTCTCATCACCTCTCCTTGGCGGACCAATGCGGTGCACCCTTTCCACTTTTCTCCTTCCTGCTACTCCCAGGGTTGTAGGAATAGTGGATTCACACAATGTACGTAGCTCACCAACTGGGTATGTTTCAGGCAGGCCGACAATGCGCAAATTGCTTCTTCTGGAGCGGTTCTCCAGATCGTCCACACGGTCCCTCAGGATCAGATTCTCCCTGGCCAGACGCATGACTGTAGTGTGGTCAGAGCCGAAGTCCTCCTCTAGCGTCGACATTCTGGTTTCCATAGCCGCAACCTGTTCCACCGTCTCATCAAGTTGGTTCTGTATGGCACTGAGAGCTGTTGCTATTGATGCTTTAATTGTAGCGGAGATGTCAGGTAGCAAACGATTGGCGACTTCATCAGCCAGACGCTTATAATCCATACCCTCCATTGTTTTGAATACATCCGGGGTCCCCTGGGAATCCTCCATCTCCATCTGATGAGTATTTTCAGGTGACCTAGGGACACTTAATTCTGTATGGGCAGTCACAATCTTTTTTTCACACTGTACGCTGGATGTATGAGGATTTTGTGTTTTGGAGCTGCTGCGCAGCAGGTATCTTTCCATCAAATAGTGAATGAAGGGACGCAAGTTTTGACACTGATTTAGTGTGGGTTGTCAGACAAATCTTGATTCTGCTCCCCCTTTTGTTTATTCTCACTTTCACCCCTTTCTCCCCCCTGCCAGAGTTATATGAATTCTCACTGTCCTGTAACTTTGCAGGGATGTATGTTTAAACTTCACGCCTTCAGCTTCTTTCACTTTCTCCAGAGCTTTGCATTGATTCTGTATGCCTAGAGATTCAGCTCCTGCTTATGCACAGGTCTGGACAAGATGGGGGAAGGGCCCAGGGATTCTCTGCTCTTTGCAGAACTTGTCAGTAGCGTTGTTTGCTGCTGATATCTTATCAGGACTCCAGGAGATTTATTATTCTGCTGCCGGTTAACTGTTTAGTGCTGGGGGAGTGAGTGATCTGTGCAAGGTAAGCCGTCAGCTGTGTCCTGCTCTCTGTGTGCAGATCTGATTTTAGTGCAGGGAAGGCTCCGGCGCCATCTTTATCACGCTGCCAGACCTTGAGAGGGAGGGGGAGAGCGAAGTTCACCGCGCTGTTTCAAGTGATTATCTCCACGGCTCCCCTGCATGTAGCAACTTCACTCACCGGTGGAATGGAGCGGGGGAGGCTGATGGGTTGTCCGGTATATATGTCAGAGCTGCAGGGAATGACAGAGCTCAGGCGTCCTGTGTCCTACATGATCAGCGCAGGAGCCGGAAGTCTTCCCCAATTTATTTCTCTATCAAAGCCCTAATCCTGGTCTGCTGAAATCCAATTTGGGCGGCCATGTCGATTTCATACTGCTGTCACATTCAACGGAGAACCGAACGTTTCTAATTGATTGTGAGAGCACAGACACACACTGCTGTGGATGCTTCCGTTCGGTGACCTGGACCTCATAAGGTGAGCTCAGGTCACCGCAGTGACTACCTCAGCAGTATGTGCGGGCGTGGCAGTGATGTCACGGGTTAATCCGAGTTCACAATGAACTCAGATGACATCCTGATGACACCCCTGTGACGTACGCGCTATTGTTGTTGCCGCCGCAGTAACGTCATGGGTTTATCCGAGTTCCCAATGAACTTTGATGAACCCGTGAAGTCACGGTCACTACACCCGCAGTAGCATGGGTGTAGGCAGGATATCATTAGAGTTCCTTGGATACTCCTGACCTCACTGCACACACACTGCAGGATACTCACCTGTCCCCAGCGATGCTGTCCCTGGCACTGATGTCTCTAGTGCTGCTGCTTCCAGGTCCTCCGTGCAGTGCATATTCATTGAGTATAATGAGCGGGGATCGGAAGGAAGTGACAGCAGGGCTGGAGACAAGAGAGTATATAAAAAAATGTTTATTTTAGAGACACGTATTTTCTCCGGTACGTGTCACATGGATCACATCAGTGTGTGACACCCGTGCTGCCGGAGTAAATACTGACATGTCTGCGTGCAGGGAAACATGGGGCCACACGGTCCATGTGAAAACACGCATGTGTGAGGAACACCATAGAATAACATGAGTACGTGTGGCATCCGTGTTTAAAATGGATGTCACACATACCTGAAACATGGATAAAAATTCCCTGTTTTCCCAATCAGTGCGGGACTCAGTGATCGGACACTGATCAGCAGGTGATCACCTGGCCCATGGAGAGGTGATAACTTGTTTTCACTAAACAAACCCTTTAAGGCCCCTAAACAATCCCTACAATCATTTGGCCTCCAGCTCTCGTGACTATCACATACAGGAGTGCTCGGCGAAATGTTCTTGTGTTCTCTATCTGAGAGCAGATGTTGACTTCTCTGGTGGTGGATTATCTTTCAAGAGAACAAAGGGATTAACAAGTGGAATTCCAACACTCCAGTTCCTACCCTCCCTTGACAGCCATTCTCAAGGTAAAGGTACCGTCACACTAAGCGACGCTCCAGCGATCCCACCAGCGACCTGACCTGGCAGGGATCGCTAGAGCGTCGCTACACGGGTTGCTGGTGAGCTGTCAAACAGGCAGATCTCACCAGTGACCAGCCCCCAGCCAGCAGCGACACGTGGAAGCGATGCTGCGCTTGGTAACTAAGGTAAATATCAGGTAACCAAGCGCTTGGTTACATGATATTTACCTTGGTTGCCAGCGCACACCGCTTAGCGCTGGCTCCCTGCACTCCTAGCCAGAGTACACATCGGGTTAATAAGCAAACCACTTTGCTTATTTACCCAATGTGTACTCTGGCTACGTGTGCAGGGAGCAGGGAGCCGGCACTGGCAGCCTGAGAGCGGTGGACGCTAGTAACCAAGGTAAATATCCAAGGGTAACCAAGCAAAGGGCTTCTTGGTTGGGCCCCCCCCAACATAAGACACATGGGGTACGGGATAATGCACCGACACTCGGGGTATGGGATAATGACGCTAACACCCGGGGTATGGGATAATGACACCGACACTCGGGGTACGGGATAATGACACCGACACTCGGGGTACGGGATAATGACGTTAACGCTTGGCTCTTTCCCTCAGCACCCAGGTTTCCCATGATTTGAAATCCTTCTTTATATCATCATCCAGCTTTACTGTTTATGTTCTGATATCCATCTTGTCCTCAGGACCCAGCATCCCTGTGCTCTGCTATACATCTTTCCCTCAGCACCGAGCTTTCCTATATCAGAGTATCGGAAAGCTGGGTGCTGCGGGACAGAGCCTCTTTCCATCAGCACAAAACTTTCCCAGTCCAAGCTTGTGTCTTTGTGCCCCCTCGTATATATAGTTCTCCAAATACTATAATGTCTCCCACATAGCCTTGCATATAGTGTATTGGGTCCCACGCAACCCTTCATTTTATTAGAATGTACCTCATAGTCCTTGTATTATAATGCATTTCCCATAGTCCTCCATTTATAAGGTAGCTCTTATAGCCCTCCAATTATTATAATACAACTCCCATAGTCCTCCATGTATTATACTGCACCACATAGTTCTCCATATATTATAATGCAGCCACCATAGTCCTGCATGTATTATAATGCACCGCCATAGTCCGTCATGTTTTATAATGCAGGGTTCTGTTCCTTCTCTCATCATTCATTTCAATTGTATTGGCATCTGTGATGCCGATATAAATGAAAGTGCGATCCTTGGCACGGGGCCCGCGGGAGGGGAAGGGGGTCTATGCCAGCACTGGCATCGGGCCCCAGTGACTCACGGGCCTTATAGCGGTGAAGTGACCTGCCTCTATTGGTGGTGTGCCCCTGGTGGAGGCTACAGGGAGATCATCAAAAAATCCACTCCAATCTAGACAGCTCACTAATGAATCATCTAGAATGGAGTTCCTAAAATGAGGTCCTCAAAAAGTAACTACAATCCAATATTGTAGATTGTGACGACTCTGCTGCGCTCTGTTACGCTTCTCCCTGTGAGGCTCTGCCCAATCTTCAGAAAAACATCCATTCTAGTCACCTCAGCATCGACCTGTCCATAGTGGAGGCTACGATGAGGTCCTCAAAAAATCCACTCCAATCTAGACAGCTCACTAATGAATCATCTAGAATGGAGTGGCTAAAATGAGGTCCTCAAAAAACCCACTCTGATGTAGACGGCTCACTGCTGAATCAGCTAGAATGGAGTGGCTAAAATGAGGTCCTCAAAATATCCACTCTGATGTAGATGGCTCACTACTGAAGCAGCTAGAACGGAGTGGCTAAAATGAGGTCCTCAAACTATCCACTCCAATACAATGTGTGAAATTTTAAGCAGTTTCTCGGCTGCGCTCTGTTACGTTTTTTGCTTTGAGGCTCCTCCCACACTTCAAAAAACTGAATTCCAGTCACCTCAGTACCAAACTGTACAGAATGAAGGCTACAGGGAGATCCTCAAAAAATCCACTCTGATCCAACATTGTAAGTTATGAAGACTGTCAGCTGCGCGGTTCCGTTTTTCCTTGTGAGGCTCCGCCCACTCTTTCAATGTCAGTCCTGCGGCCACGACTCGTGGAAATACAGTAAAATTAAAATTCTAGCAAAATTAAACAATCAGCGCTGTGTGAAATTATTTATATTGCAAAAAGCAATAATAAAATGTAAGTTATAATAATAATGAAAATAAAAATTTGCCCTTTGGAAAAAAATAATAAATATAACAGTTTGAGTACCTATGGCTGCTTTCAAACATCAGTTTTTTTGCATCTGTACCGCCCCGTGCTCAGCTGCAGCCGAGCCGCTCGGATCCGGACTCGCTGCTGGATGGCTCGAGCGTCTTCGGACCCGGGGGTCCTGTGGTCACTACGGTCTAAAAGGGGCTGGCGGTTTAGGGGACGTAGGTGTACAGCCGGAGCCATGTTAGGTTCGTGATGCCACCCACGGGATGTGGTGAAGGTGGACACTAGAGATGAGCCACCCCCCTAGAGTTCGAGTTCGGTTCGGTTCGTCGATTGGTACCCCGTTCGACGAACCTCTCGAACCCCATTGAAAACAATGGGAGGCAATCAGAAACACATAAAAACACATTATAAATATACACATACAGTTAATAAACATTGCCATAACACTTACCTGTCGCCGCAATGCGTCCTGCACTCTGTCTCCCGCAGCTTTTCCATCGGTAATCGCTGCGTCCTCCCGGTAACCAGCACTGATGACAGGAGCTATCGTGACGTCAAAATAGCATGTGACCAGTCACGTGTCTATTAGCTCATTGGCTACAGACTGGTCATATGGCTTTGACGTCATGCTAGGTACTGTCATTGCATCTCTCCGGTACACGGTACACGGTGCACGTTTGTGTATCGCCGTGTACCGGTGACATGCTCTGGCACATGGTCGACTCCCCGTTCTGCTTCCCCGTTCCGTTATTGACCGGCTGACACAGCCGGTCAATAACGGAGATCACCGTTGCCATAGCAACGCGCCCGTTAGCGGTGACGCCACCGCTAACAGCACACAGCGGCACCGGGAATCACGTGATCGGAGCACCGTTGCTATGGTAACCCGTCTGTCAGCAATGATGTTACCACTAACAGCCAACAGCACTGATCACTAACGGAGTGAAAAGCCTGCACGGGGAGCAGCAGCGTTCTTACTCCCATGCTGTGCTGTCGGATGTAGCAGAGCTGCATGGGTTAAAGGAGAAAGAAGACAGAAGACCATGGATCGAGGAGGGCTGTCAGGGAGTAATAAACATGGAGTCTCTAAGTGTGTCTGTGTATTTATTTCTATTAAAGTATTTTTTCTCTGTGTGGTGTCTTTTTTTAACCCTTTATTGGAGATTCTTAATGGCCGGGTCAAACTTGCCTGACATTAAGAATCTCTGACTTAATACTAGCTAGTAAAACAAAGTTACTATTAACTCATCATTACCCAGCGAGCCACCGGCATCAGGGCAGCTGGAAGAGTTGGATACAGTGCCAGATGATGGCGCTTCTATGAGAGCGCCATTTTCTGGGGCGGCTGCGGACTGCAATTCGCAGCAGGGAGGCCCAGAAAGCTCGGGCTAACCTATGCTGCGGATCCAATCCCCAGCTGCCTAGTTGTACCTGGCTGGACACAAAAATGGGGCGAAGCCCACGTCGTGTTTTTTTTTTATTATTTCATGAAATAATTAAAAAAAAGGGCTTCTCTATAATTTTAGTTCCCAGCCGGGTACAAATAGGCAGCTGGGGGTTGGGGGCAGCCATACCTGCCTGCTGTACCTGGCTAGCATACAAAAATATGGCGAAGCTCACGTCATTTTTTTTGTAGTTTTTTTGGCAAAAAAAATAAAAAATGCTTCCCTGGATTTTCCATTGCCAGTGAAGGTAACACCAAGCAGTGGGGGTTAGCAGCCAGTAGCTGCTTGGATTACCCTTGGCAAGCAATACAAAAAATGCAGCGGGAGCCCATATATATATTTTTTTAATTATTTATTTAAATAACTAAAAACAAAAAGGGCTTCCCTGTATTTTGATTGCGTGACATCACAGTGCTGTAAAAATAAATCATTAAAAAAAATGACGTAGCGCTCCGCGGTGTTTTTGATTCTCAGCGCAGATAAAGCAGACAGCTACGGGATGCTACCCCCATCTGCCTGGCGTTACCTTGTCTGCCAATCAAAATACAGGGAAGCCCATTAATTTTTTTTATTTATAAAAAATAGTTAAATAAAAATGACGTTGGGTCCCCCCATTTTTGACAGCCAGCTAGGGTAAAGCAGACGGCTGTAGCCTGAAAACCACAGCTGGCAGCTTTACCGTGGTTGGTGATCCAATGTGGAGGTCACCCCAAGCTCTTTTTTATAATTGTTTTATAAATATTAATAATTACAAAAAAAAAGTAGGGTCCCCCCCAAATTGGATCACCAGCCAAGGTAAAGCGGACAGCTCTGGTCTGGTATTCTCAGGGTGGGAAGGTCCATAGTTATTGGCCCTTCACAGCCTAAAAATAGCAGGCCGCAGGCGCCCCAGAAGTGGCGCAGCCACTAGATGCGCCAATCCTGGCGCTTCACCCCAGCCCATCCCGTGCCCTGGTGCGGTGGCAAACGGGGTAATAAATGGGGTTGATACTAGCTGTAAGGTCACCTGACATCAAGCCCAGCAGTTTGTGATGTCATGGCGTCTATCAGATACCCGACATCACAAACTGCCAGTACTAACAAAAAAAATAGACAAAAAAAATGTATTTGAAAAAACACTCCCCAAAACATTCCCTCTTTCACCAATTTATTGTAAGGAAAAAAAATAAGGGGGTCCCAAGACGACTCTGGACCGTCTAGAATATGGGGGGGGGGACACCCTCAGGGAACGTATCCCCCATTTTCTAGGAGTGCAAACCCTCCATGTGAGGAGTGTGGGTGCAATGAATCTGCACCCACTCTCCCCGGATCCACAGCAGCAGAGTCTATGTCGTAACTGTTGCTATCAAAGTTGCAATGCCCTGCTCATGAGGTAAGGGCATGCCTAATCAGGAGAACTATTCTACATTTCCAAATATTGGTATTTGCTGATATTATTGCTATTCCACCTACTATATATTGGGGATAGGATCTTGGAGATGGAATACCCCTTTAAGTCCAGTTATCCAGCTGAATGAATACTAAACAACAGAGCTCGCTATTTAGACATGTTTTCGTGTGGCGTATAACGGACTCTCATGTTTGGTAGTTGTTCAGCAGGGCAACTATAAAATCAAATACCTCCATTTGAAAATGTAGTATAGCTCTCCTGATTAACTATGTTCCTTACCTCATGAGCAGGGCATTGCAGTAGCTTACAGATGCATGGTTACCGCCACTCACTGTGTCTGAACACAGGAAGCTGAGCTGACAGCCGCTCTGTGCATGCGGCAGGGTCTATTGTGAAGGAGGGGGCCGCGAGGGATGAACGCTGCACAGGTACCGTGGGACACCAGGGAACACCGGTGGGTTTATAGGGGGTGACCTGGCAGGGCCTGGGGAAGAGTTTTCTGTCGCATGTGTCATGGCACATGCGACAGAAATCAGAGGAGTAGGGTGAATGCGGTCGGCACACAGCTGTGCGCGCGGCCATCTTGGATTTTCGGGAGGGGGGGACACTTTGGCGACACCGGGGGACGGGGGGGACCGGGGAGGAGATTTTTCTCCCATCTGAGATGTTTGTTCATGCCAGATGGGAGATAAATTATTTTTTACCGGCGCTGTCATTTACTGTAACGTGATCATCAGTGTACGGTGTATACCGGTGATCACGTGAGCGGGGATCGGAAAAACCGGCCTGAATCATGATCTACAGGGTCTCAGCTACCCCTGAAACCCCAGAGATTTTCTGACGCTGGGGGGCGCTATTCACTTATTTCTGCCTGCTGTTTATAAACGGCAGATCAGGATAAGGCTACATTCACATAAGCGATCCGTTTTTGCGGTCCGCAAAAAACGGTTCGTTTTTTTCACGGATGCATCCGTATGGCATCCGTTTCCGTTCCGTATACGGTCCGTATGTCATCCGTGTGCCTTCCGTTTTTTTTTGCGTACTGCACAAAAACTGAAAGAGGGAAAATACATAAATTTACCCAGGGTCCATAGCTTCAACCTACATGAGGTGGTCACATGTTCACTCCAGTGCCATTTTCTACTGCTTTTCACAGCGTAGAGCGCTCTGGTGATTTTCCTGTGCTTGTACACTTCATATCAGTCTTTTCTGTCATTATAATGGCAGAAAGACACATCATGTCCCACTCTCCTGCATTTTGTAATTTTGCACCCTTTGGTGCCTTTCATGTGGTACTAAGAGGTGCTTAGCCTTGTATTTAGGCTAAAAAATAAAGTAAAAAAAAAAATGACGTAGGGTTCCCCCTATTTTTGATAGCCAGCTAGGGTAAAGCAGACAGCTGCAGCCTGCAGACCACAGCTGGCAGCTTCAACTTGGCTGTTAATCCAAAACTGAGGGCACCCCACGCTGTTATTTTAAATTAAATAATTTAAAAAAAAAAAACCCACGTGGGGGTCCCCCCAAAATTGGATCACCAGCCAAGGTAAAGCGGACAGCTGGGGTCTGATATTCTCAGACTAGGGAGGTCCATGGTTATTGGACTCTCCCCAGCCTAAAAATAGCAGGCCGCAGCCGCCCCAGAAGTGGCGCATCCATTAGATGCGCCAATCCTGGTGCTTCGCCCCAGCTCATCCCGTGCCCTGGTGCGGTGGCAAACGGGGTAATATATGGGGTTAATACCAGATGTGTAATGTCACCTGGCATCAAGCCTTGGGGTTCGTGAGGTCTGGCGTCTATCAGATACCCGACATCACCAACCCAGTCAGTAATAAAAAAAAAATAGAAGACAAACACATTTTTATTTCAAAAAACACTCCTCAACACATTTCCTCTTTAACCAATTTATTAGAAAGAAAAACAACTCCAGGTCTGCTGTAATCCAAGGGGTTCCCATGACGTTCCATACCATAGTCACTGTCCCAGTCAATGAAGAACAGAATGTTCCCCATTGGCTGGGAGAGCAATGCAGTGACCTGAGCTAACATCAATGGGTCAGCCCAGGTCACTGCAGGGCATGACAAGTGCTGCTGTCAGGAGCGAGGTACATTACCTGCAGTGACGATCTCCTGCACTGCTGATAGCAGAGCTGTCACTGACTTCAATGACCGCCGCCTTCACAGCCAAGTATCGCGGGAGCCTGTGACGTCACCGCTAGTCACAGTCTCGGGTCGGCAGCGAGAGGAGCAGATGTGACAAGCGGTGGCCATGGAGGACAGTGACAGCGCTGAGGTCGGGAGGGCGGGACTTCATCACCGCAGGTAAGCCGAGCAGGGTAATGTGTGCGGAGTGCGAGGTGGGTGGAGCCAAGCGGGGTAATGTGTGCGGAGTGCGAGGTGGGTGGAGCCAAGCAGGGTAATGTGTGCGGAGTGCGAGGTGGGTGGAACCTAGCGGGGTAATGTGTGCGGAGTGCGAGGTGGGTGGAGCCGAGCGGGGCCAAGTGTGCGGAGTGCGAGGTGGGTGGAGCCTAGCGGGGCCATGTGTGCAGGTGGCGGAGTGCAAAGTGGGTGGAGCCTAGCGGGGCCATGTGTGCAGGCGGCGGAGTGCGAGGTGAGTGGAGCCTAGCGGGGCCATGTGGCGCTGAGGACGTCAGTGCCGGGGACTGCATGGCTGGGGACAGGTGAGTGTGTGTGTGTGTGTACATGCCGAGTGCAGAAGGGGGCGGAACCGAGCGGGGGAAGTGTCGACTCCCTGCACACGTAACCAGGCTAAATATTTGGTTACTAACCAAAGCGCTTTGCTTGGATACCCGATATTTACATTGGTTACCAGCTTACCACAGGCTGCCAGTGATGGCTCCCTGCACACTGTAGCTGTAAAAAGCCCTGCTTTTGGTGATCGAACCGTTCTCAAACGTAACTCGAACTGTCGAGCTTTTAGCAAAAAGCTCGAGTTCGATCTCGAGCACCCCCAAAATCACTCGAACATGAAATTGGCGAACCTCGAACATCGCTCATCTCTACATGTGAGGACTGTGAGTTAATCTGGAAACTACCTACAGCAATGTGTGACCGCAGCCCAATACAGATCCAACCGGCAGTGACTGATCACTAATGTCACACCGCGCTTTATCATTCTAGAAATGAACATTCTTCCCACTTCTAGAACAGTTTTATTAAAACAAGTATCAAATTCTAAGGCTACTTTCACACATCAGTTTTTTTCCATCAGGCACAATCCGGAAAAAAACGGATACAACGGATCCGGCACCGGATCAGTTTTATCCCCATTGATTTGTATTAGCGCCGGATTGTGCCTGATGGTCTTGCGTTGCATCCGGCTTTTGCCGGATCCGTCTTAATTGGCAAATGCGGCGGCCGGATGGAACGTCTCTTGCAACGTTTTTTGTCTGACAAAAAACTGCATCGCGCCGGGTGCGGCATGGTGCATAATGAAAGTCTATGCATGCCGAATCCGGTGGCATGCATCAAATGCCGGAAGCATGTACCGGATTCGGTTTTTACTTCTGAGCATGCTCAGAAGTGATATAAATTCATTGCTTGTCAGAAAATCTCTCTCTGGCCTAAGAAAATCGGTGCGAGTGGAGTGCGATAAAACCTGGCATTCCACTCGCACCAATTCTAGCCTGTGTGACAGCACACACGAGCGATTATTTTCTCAGCCCTAATCGGACCGAGAAAACAATCGCAGCATGCTGCGGGTGCAATGCGAGACTCTTTTCTCTCACCCCCATTCAAGTGAATGGGGGTGAGAGAAAAATCACACTGCACTCGCGGTACACTGGTGTACTGCGCGTGCAGAGCGAGAATCGCAATAACCGGCTACGGAGGAGAGAGGGAGAGAAATCCCACCTTCCCCTCCTCCATGCTGGCCCGCCACTCCTGAGAGCCTGGCCGCCCCCCGCAGCTGTGGTCCGCTCGCACGGTCGGACCGCAGACGCAGGGACACTCGCATGACACTCGGCTCCTGCTGTGCTGCCAGTGCGAGCCAAGTGTGATGCCAGCATGGCAGTAGTGCCCTGTGTGGCCCCAGCCTCTCTCTCACAGTCACACTCACTCTCTTACCCACTCACTCACCGATTAGCGGTGCGGCGCTGCACGGCTGTCACACTGCTGGCGGCTTCTCCTGATTTGAAAATGCCGGCCGCCCATTATTCAGTCTCGTATTCCCTGCCCACCGGCGCCTATGATTGGTTGCAGTCAGACACGCCCCCACGCTGAGTGACAACTGTCTCACTGCAACCAATCACAGCAGAGATGGTGCGTGCGGGAGTGCCGGCGTATGTGCAGAGATGGTGCGTGCGGGAGTGCCGGCGTATGTGCAGAGATGGTGCGTGCGGGAGTGCCGGCGTATGTGCAGAGATGGTGCGTGCGGGAGTGCCGGCGTATGTGCAGAGATGGTGCGTGCGGGAGTGCCGGCGTATGTGCAGAGATGGTGCGTGCGGGAGTGCCGGCGTATGTGCAGAGATGGTGCGTGCGGGAGTGCCGGCGTATGTGCAGAGATGGTGCGTGCGGGAGTGCCGGCGTATGTGCAGAGATGGTGCGTGCGGGAGTGCCGGCGTATGTGCAGAGATGGTGCGTGCGGGAGTGCCGGCGTATGTGCAGAGATGGTGCGTGCGGGAGTGCCGGCGTATGTGCAGTGATGGTGCGTGCGGGAGTGCCGGTGTATGTGCAGAGATGGTGCGTGCGGGAGTGCCGGTGTATGTGCAGTGATGGTGCGTGCGGGAGTGCCGGTGTATGTGCGGGGATGGTGCGTGCGGAAGTGCCGGTGTATGTGCAGTGATGATGCCTGCGGGAGTGCCGGTGTATGTGCGGGGATGGTGCGTGCGGGAGTGTCTGTGCAGAGATGGTGCGTGCGGGAGTGTCTGTGTATGTGCGGTGATGATGCTTGCAGGAGTGCCGGTGTATGTGCGGTGATGATGCTTGCAGGAGTGCCGGTGTATGTGCAGAGATGATGCGTGCGGGAGTGCCGGTGTATGTGCGGGGATGGTGTGTGCGGGAGTGCCGGTGTATGTGCGGTGAAGATGGGTGTGGGAGTGCCGGTGTATGTGCGGTGAAGATGGGCGTGGGAGTGCCGATGTATGTGCGGTGATGATGTGTGCGGGAGAGCCGGTGTATGTGCGGTGATGATGTGTGCGGGAGAGCCGGTGTATGTGCGGTGATGATGTGTGCGGGAGAGCCGGTGTATGTGCGGTGATGATTGGGTCTCTCTCTGCCTTCAATAATAAAAAAAAAAATAAATCCATTTTTTTACTGGATCAGTCACATCAGTTTTTACACACTCAGAGACGGATCCGTTGCATCAGGCACAAACCGGATTGTGCCTGATTGCAAAAAACTGATGTGTGAAAGTAGCCGAACAGAAAGGAGAAATGTTTATACAGCTTTATTTTTATAGAGAACCATTAATTCCACGCTGCACATGGGAACGGGTAACACACAAAACACAGATATAAATTACAGTGAATAAACCAATCCTCACAGACTGGTGCAGAGGGGAGCGGACCCAGCCCTCGGGGGCTTACAGTCTACAGGGTAATGGGGAGGAGACAGAAGGTCAGGGATACAAATATATAACACTGATAGACGGGTACAGAGGGGAGCGGACCCTGCCCTCGGGCGCTTACAGTCTACAGGGTAATGGGGAGGAG
This sequence comes from Anomaloglossus baeobatrachus, assembly GCF_048569485.1. Lineage (NCBI taxonomy): Eukaryota > Metazoa > Chordata > Amphibia > Anura > Aromobatidae > Anomaloglossus > Anomaloglossus baeobatrachus. The sequence goes on along the minus strand of NC_134364.1, from coordinate 21,880,070 downwards.
ACAGAAGGTCAGGGATACAAATATATAACACTGATAGACGGGTACAGAGGGGAGCGGACCCTGCCCTCGGGCGCTTACAGTCTACAGGGTAATGGGGAGGAGACAGGAGGTCGGGGATACAAATATATAACACTGACAGACGGGTGCAGAGGGGAGCGGACCCTGCCCTCGGGCGCTTACAGTCTACAGGGTAATGGGGAGGAGACAGGAGGTCGGGGATACAAATATATAACACTGATAGACGGGTACAGAGGGGAGCGGACCCTGCCCTCGGGGGCTTACAGTCTACAGGGTAATGGGGAGGAGACAGAAGGTCGGGGATACAAATATATAACAATCCACTTTACAAATCAATGTCTAGAATTAAGCCATGTTGGACATTAGCGACAATGAAAGAAAAAAAATCTTTTGTATCGGAGTCCCGTGCGTTTTAGGTGTAAAAATTTACCATAAAAATCCTCTCTCGTTGACTACATTGGAGGACACAGGAGGGTGATGGGGATTACACCGCACTGTTCTCTCAGTCTCTAAGGGGGGTCGACGGGGGGCAATTACACACAGTGCCAGTAGTCACAAGCTGTATATGAAAAACAAAGGGAGAAGATTAATAACACGCAGAGTTCCCTGTGAAAGCCCCTCCCCAACATGCAACACGGCCCCCTGCCCAGCACGAGCCCCCTGAACGTGCAACGTTGCTTCTTGCAAGCCACCACAAAGTGCAACACAGCCCCCTGAAAGCCCCAGAAAGTGCGGCGTCACCCCCTACCTAGGGCGAGCCCCACTAAAATGTGCAGCCTCCCCTGCGAGCCCCCACAACGCGCATCAACACCCCGCTGCCCAGTGCGAGCCCCCACAACTCACGCCAACACCCCGCTGCCCAGCGTGACCCCCACAACGCGCATCAACGCCCCGCTGCGATCCCCCACAACTCGCACCAACGCCCCGCTGCCCAGTGCGATCCCCCCACAATTCGCACCAACGCCCCGCTGCCCAGTGCGATCCCCGACAACTCGCACCAACGCCCCGCTGCCCAGTGCGATCCCCGACAACTCGCACCAACGCCCCGCTGCCCAGTGCGATCCCCCACAACTCGCACCAACGCCCCGCTGCCCAGTGCGACCCCCACAACGCGCATCAACGCCCCGCTGCGATCCCCCACAACTCGCACCAACGCCCCGCTGCCCAGTGCGATCCCCCCACAATTCGCACCAACGCCCCGCTGCCCAGTGCGATCCCCGACAACTCGCACCAACGCCCCGCTGCCCAGTGCGATCCCCGACAACTCGCACCAACGCCCCGCTGCCCAGTGCGATCCCCCACAACTCGCACCAACGCCCCGCTGCCCAGTGCGATCCCCCACAACTCGCACCAACGCCCCGCTGCCCAGCGCGACCCCCACAACTCGCACCAACGCCCCGCTGCCCAGTGTGAGCTCCCACAACTCGCACCAACACCCCGCTGCCCAGCGCGACCCCCACAACGCGCATCAACGCCCCGCTGCCCAGGGTGAGCCCCCACAACTCGCCCCAACGCCCCGCTGCCCAGGGTGAGCCCCCACAACTCGCCCCAACGCCCCGTTGCCCAGTGCGACCTCCCACAACTCGCACCAACACCCCGCTGCCCAGTGCGAGCCCCCACAACTCGCACCAACACCCCGCTGCCCAGCGTGACCCCCACAACGCGCACCAACGCCCCGAAGCCCAGTGCGATCCCCCACAACTCGCACCAACGCCCCGCTGCCCAGTGCGATCCCCCACAACTCGCACCAACGCCCCGCTGCCCAGTGCGATCCCCCACAACTCGCACCAACGCCCCGCTGCCCAGTGCGATCCCCCACAACTCGCACCAACGCCCCGCTGCCCAGGGCGATCCCCCACAACTCGCACCAACGCCCCGCTGCCCAGGGCGATCCCCCACAACTCGCACCAACGCCCCGCTGCCCAGGGCGATCCCCCACAACTCGCACCAACGCCCCGCTGCCCAGGGCGATCCCCCACAACTCGCACCAACGCCCCGCTGCCCAGGGCGATCCCCCACAACTCGCACCAACGCCCCGCTGCCCAGGGCGATCCCCCACAACTCGCACCAACGCCCCGCTGCCCAGTGCGATCCCCCACAACTCGCACCAACGCCCCGCTGCCCAGTGCGATCCCCCACAACTCGCACCAACGCCCCGCTGCCCAGTGCGATCCCCCACAACTCGCACCAACGCCCCGCTGCCCAGTGCGATCCCCCACAACTCGCACCAATGCCCCGCTGCCCAGTGCGATCCCCCACAACTCGCACCAACGCCCCGCTGCCCAGTGCGATCCCCCACAACTCGCACCAACGCCCCGCTGCCCAGTGCGATCCCCCACAACTCGCACCAACGCCCCGCTGCCCAGGGCGATCCCCCACAACTCGCACCAACGCCCCGCTGCCCAGGGCGATCCCCCACAACTCGCACCAACGCCCCGCTGCCCAGGGCGATCCCCCACAACTCGCACCAACGCCCCGCTGCCCAGGGCGATCCCCCACAACTCGCACCAACGCCCCGCTGCCCAGGGCGATCCCCCACAACTCGCACCAACGCCCCGCTGCCCAGTGCGATCCCCCACAACTCGCACCAACGCCCCGCTGCCCAGTGCGATCCCCCACAACTCGCACCAATGCCCCGCTGCCCAGTGCGATCCCCCACAACTCGCACCAATGCCCCGCTGCCCAGTGCGATCCCCCACAACTCGCACCAACGCCCCGCTGCCCAGTGCGATCCCCCACAACTCGCACCAACGCCCCGCTGCCCAGTGCGATCCCCCACAACTCGCACCAACGCCCCGCTGCCCAGTGCGATCCCCCACAACTCGCACCAACGCCCCGCTGCCCAGTGCGATCCCCCACAACTCGCACCAACGCCCCGCTGCCCAGTGCGATCCCCCACAACTCGCACCAACGCCCCGCTGCCCAGTGCGATCCCCCACAACTCGCACCAACGCCCCGCTGCCCAGTGCGATCCCCCACAACTCGCACCAACGCCCCGCTGCCCAGTGCGATCCCCCACAACTCGCACCAACGCCCCGCTGCCCAGTGCGATCCCCCACAACGCGCACCAACGCCCCGCTGCCCAGGGCGAGCCCCCACAACGCGCACCATTGCCCCGTGCGAGCCCCCCAAATGTGCAGCGTCACCCCCTGCTAGCACCCCTAAATGTACAGTATAGCCCCCTGCAAGCACTTCCAAACGTGCAGCATCGCCCCCTGCCCAGTGCAAGCCCCCCCAAGCGTTCAGTCACCCCCTGTGAGCCCCCCCCAAACAGGCAACGTTGCCTCCTGCCCAGTGCGAGCCCCCTAAACGTGCAGTGACACCCCCTGCCCAGTGCAAGCCCCCCAAAAAGGTGGAGTCGCTCCCTAGCAAGTGCAAGACCCCAAAAACATGCAGCTTCACCTCCTGCCTAGTGTAACCCCCACACATCATGCAAGCCTCCAAAGCATCACCCCCTGCACCGTGTAACCCGTCTTTCTTATTGAAGCCTCAACAGTACGGTGCTGCAGCTTCAGTACATTCCCTGTGACATATACACGAGCCCCCAGCACTGACAGGAGACGCTGCTCTGTGCCCCCAGCACTGACAGGAGACGCTGCTCTGTGCCCCCAGCACTGACAGGAGACGCTGCTCTGTGCCCCCAGCACTGACAGGAGACGCTGCTCTGTGCCCCCAGCACTGACAGGAGACGCTGCTCTGTGCCCCCCGCACTGACAGGAGACGCTGCTCTGTGCCCCCAGCACTGACAGGAGACGCTGCTCTGTGCCCCCAGCACTGACAGGAGACGCTGCTCTGTGCCCCCAGCACTGACAGGAGACGCTGCTCTGTGACCCCAGCACTGACAGGAGACGCTGCTCTGTGCCCCCAGCACTGACAGGAGACTCTGCTCTGTGCCCCCAATAGTGACAGGAGACGCTGCTCTGTGCCCCCAATAGTGACAGGAGACGCTGCTCTGTGCCCCCAGCAGTGACAGGAGACGCTGCTCTGTGCCCCCAGCAGTGACAGGAGACTCTGCTCTGTGCCCCCAGCAGTGACAGGAGACTCTGCTCTGTGCCCCCAGCACTGACAGGAGACTCTGCTCTGTGCCCCCAGCAGTGACAGGAGACTCTGCTCTGTGCCCCCAGCAGTGACAGGAGACTCTGCTCTGTGCCCCCAGCAGTGACAGGAGACTCTGCTCTGTGCCCCCAGCAGTGACAGGAGACTCTGCTCTGTGCCCCCAATAGTGACAGGAGACGCTGCTCTGTGCCCCCAAAATACAGTCTGACTCCCCAGAGTTATAACTGAACCAGATACAAGTTAGTCTGCAGTTAGACGTTAGCTATTAGATACTCATTCATGGTGACCAACTGTCATAGATGAATGAGTATCTAATAGCTGACGTCTGACTGTAGACTAACTGGAATCTGGTCTAGACACTTCAGCAGTGACCGACTAGAGCAGAGTGGAGAAAATGAGGCCTCCAATAATCAGCGCCGATACAGCCGATACAGCCGATACAGCCGGCTCACTGCTGAAGGAGAGGAGCACAAAACATCAACTCTCAACTAGCCTCTACCCTGCTGCTTCCCGCCCTCTGCACGGCCATGAAAAGGCCCCGCCCCTTCCGGTGACGTCATTCCCTCAAAATATCAACTCTAGTCCGGAAGTTCGTTCAAAATAATGGCGCTGGATGATGTCATGCGCCACACAGCTGCGGCGGTATCATCCCCCGTACTCCTGTATAAAGGCGGCCACACTCTACACACCACCCTGAGGATGCCGCCATAGAGCTCCAGGTACTGGCGGTGGCGGTTTTGATGGGTGGGTGTGTGTGTGTGTTTTGATGGGGAGGGGTGTGTGTGTGTGTGTGTTTTGATGGGGAGGGGTGTGTGTGTGTGATTTGATGGGGAGGTGGGTGTGTGTGGGTGTGATTTGATGGGGAGGGGGGTGTGTGTGGGTGTGATTTGATGGGGAGGGGTGTGTGTGTGTGTGTTTTGATGGGGAGGGGTGTGTGTGTGTGTGTGTGTTTTGATGGGGAGGGGTGTGTGTGTGCGTGTTTTCATGGGGAAGGGTGTGTGTGTGTGCGTGTTTTCATGGGGAAGGGTGTGTGTGTGCGTGTGTGTTTTCATGGGGAGGGGGGTGTGCGTGTGTGTTTTGATGGGGAGGGGGGTGTGCGTGTGTGTTTTGATGGGGAGGGGGGTGTGCGTGTGTGTTTTGATGGGGAGGGGGGTGTGCGTGTGTGTTTTGATGGGGAGGGGGGTGTGCGTGTGTGTTTTGATGGGGAGGGGGGTGTGCGTGTGTGTTTTGATGGGGAGGGGGGTGTGCGTGTGTGTTTTGATGGGGAGGGGGGTGTGCGTGTGTGTTTTGATGGGGAGGGGGGTGTGCGTGTGTGTTTTGATGGGGAGGGGGGTGTGCGTGTGTGTTTTGATGGGGAGGGGGCTGTGCGTGTGTGTTTTGATGGGGAGGGGGGTCTGCGTGTGTGTTTTGATGGGGAGGGGGGTGTGCGTGTGTGTTTTGATGGGGAGGGGGGTGTGCGTGTGTGTTTTGATGGGGAGGGGGGTGTGCGTGTGTGTTTTGATGGGGAGGGGGGTGTGCGTGTGTGTTTTGATGGGGAGGGGGGTGTGCGTGTGTGTTTTGATGGGGAGGGGGGTCTGCGTGTGTGTTTTTTTTTTTAACTATATTTTTATTCAAATTTTTCAATAACATAACACTGGCATAAGCGAATTCAGCATTGCAAATTCAACATTACATTGTCATGTTTGATCATCCCAAATTCCATACCAATTTTTAAAATCAATAACCGTAACATGGCAAGATAAAGCAAAGGAAAGCAGCGACCCCTTAACCCATCATTCTTATCATTCCCCCCATTGAACTCTTGTGAACATGGTAATGACATACAATAAAGAAGTCCCACTCAAATCGGTTATTTCCCCCTCTCCTTTTAGTCAGCTTTCAACCTTTCCTCCCCCACCTCCAAGCCATCCAATGTACCCTTCAATTTTTCAGTATGATACCAGACTGTGTCTTTGAAAGGTGACATAATCCTGACTATCTCCTCCCGAGTACAATAGGCCAGTATGAATTTCTTCCATTTGGTAAAGTGCTGTCGTATTCTATCCGCCCTCCTTTCTGCATCCAATCCTTCTATTTCAAGAAGATGCATGAGCTGACCCAAGATCTCTTCAATCGCGGGGACCCTAGACTCCAACCAATTTTTTAGTATCGCTCTCTTGGCTGCCAGAAGTATCACATGTATAAGTCTGGGTGGGTTAGTCATCTTCCCTTTGGTATCGTTCCCCTCCTCCCAATGGTGAAAAATAGCGAACCCAGGTGAGAGCCGAACTTCAAGACCCCACACCTTTTGTATACAACTTTTGATCTGTGACCATAATGGACTCAAATGGGGGCAGGACCACAACCCGTGAAGGAGATCAGTTCCACTACTCTTACACTTAGGGCAATACGTAAGCCTGTCTGGCTTTGTTGCTGATGGAGGGAGATTGAAACCATAAATTGCCTTGTGCATAATTCTAAATTGGGTTTCTCGCCAATTCTCATTTAAAATTGATTTACGAAGAGCATTCCACCCTCCCCTAATTTTTACCCCCATAGACGGGTCCTCAAATTGTTTTTCCCAAGATTTAAATAAACCTTCCGGGTGCTGTCCTATTAGTATATCACGCATGGCTCCATAAAGAAAAGAGATAGATGATGAAGTTATTGAGTTCTTTACCAGACAATCAAAAGAGTTAAATACTACCTCCTGGGTCACATCATGCAACTGAGTCATAATACTATATCTCACTTGGTCATATTGGATTACTTGGTTAGGCCCCAGGCCATACTGCGCTATAATTTCGTCTCTACTCAACCATCTAGGCTCTGAGGTGTGCAAGAGATGAGCAACAGTCCTTATACCCCGCACCTTCCACTCTTCAAACAGCTTATTGCTTGTCCCCTGCACAAACTCTGGATTCCCCCATATAGGCAAGTATTTGGATATTTTATGGGGAAGTTTGTAATTTTTCCTCAACGCCTTCCACGCTGCAATCGTGTCTTTAAATAAGGAAGAGTGCTTGACTTTCACTGGGAGATTAGCCTGCCTAGTATGAAGCAATGCCACCAGATCCCAAGGTTGTGCATAGTCTCTCTCAAGCTCCAGCGCTGAATAATGCCTAGAGCCTTTAATCCAATCCAATATATATCTAGTCAAACAGGCTATATTGTAACCCCGAATGTTCGGCAAACTCAGACCTCCATGAACCTTAGATGCCATCAGCTTCTTAAGCCCTATACGAGGGCGTTTCCCCCTCCAAATGAAGTGTGAAAAAGCTCTATTTAGCTGGACAATATCTTTATGCTTGAGAAGCAGGGGAAGTGTTTGAAGATGATACATTAATTTTGATATCGACATCATCTTAATTAGGTGGACTCTACCAATTATGTTCAATGGAAGGTCGTGCCATCTTTTAAGATCTTGCTCTATTTGGCTCAGAAGGGGTGGATAGTTTAGACTATAAAGGGTTGCCGGAACCTTACCTATTTTAACTCCCAGGTATGTGATATATGACTTAGCCACTGTAATTCCTTCAAAAGGGTTCTGCTCCCGTGTTTGAACATTTGTCCCTCCCAGGTATAGGAGCTCGCATTTTGATGCATTAATCTTGAAGCCTGAGTACGCTCCAAACTCTCGCAAAATTTGTAAAATCTCGGGGACCTGCTGAGCTGGATTCGAAAGGAAAAGCAAAATGTCATCCGCAAAAAAAGCTGACCGAATTTGTCTATTATTTACAGAAATACCCTGGAAGGTGCTATGTGTAGATAACAATCGTACCAATGGTTCCAGAGCCAGATTAAAAAGTAATGGGGAAAGGGGGCAACCCTGTCTGGTTCCTTTCAGTAACGGAAAAGGGGCTGACAGATATCCTGGAATGTAAACTTGAGCCTTCGGATTTGTGTAAATTTCTCTAATGTAGGTATAAAATGACCCCGAAAAACGCATTTCATCTAGAACTATATAAAGCCATGACCACTCAATATTGTCAAAGGCTTTCTCGGCATCTATTGTAAGCAAAGCGGGAGATTCTCCTTTCAGAGGCTGAAGGTTAACCCTATCCAGGACAAGAAGAACTTTTCTAATATTTAGTGTCCCTGATCTTTTCTGAATGAAACCGGCCTGTGCTGGGGAAATCAGTTGGGGAAGAATTATAGCTAGACGATTTGCCATAATCTTTGACATTATCTTCATATCTAGGTTGATAAGTGATATGGGCCTATACGAACCCGGATCCTTCGGGTCCTTCCCCTGTTTAGGGATCAATTTTATATATGCCCGGTTATTATTTTGGAAAGACGCATTACCGTCTAGTATGCTATTATACAGCTCTAGTAATGTAGGTAAGATCTCTTCCTTTACTGTTTTATAGAATTCTCCCGTAAATCCGTCAGGGCCAGGGGCTTTATAATTATGCATGGAGTTGATTGTCCCCAATACTTCTTCCCCCGTAATTTTGGCATTCAGAAAAGTGCGATGCTCTTCTGTGAGTCGAGGTAGTGTCACTTTAGATAAAAGATTATTATCGGGAAATTTGTCTCGCTTTTCCGACGAATAAAGGTTTCTATAATACGTGCCTAAAGTCTCAATTATTGTCTTAGGGTTTTTGTGTATCTCCCCCTTTTGATTTTTTATTTGCATGGGTCCCTGAGTTATAATCCTATTTTTCGCTAAGTTGGCCAGTATTTTCCCTGCTTTATTTCCAAAGCGATGTAATGTAGCTTCTTGCATTGACCTAGCCATTTGTTCCCGTTTTTCCGCCCACTCATTAAAAGCTCTTTGGGCTATTACCCATCTATCTCTATGGTCCCTATCAGGATGCTTTTGAAAAGAAGTATATGCTTCCCTCAATTTATGGGAGGTTTCAGTAAATTTAAGATGAGCCTTTTTCTTCAAATAGGAAACATGTGCTATCGTTCTGCCCCGTAATACTGCCTTCGCCGTGTCCCATAATAACATAGGTGTGTCTTTATGTTGATCATTATGTACCATAAATTCCGTCCACCATTCCTTTAATTTCAAGGAAAAATCTTCGTTATCTTTAAGGAAGGAAGGATATCTCCACAGATAGTCCGTTCCTCTGGGATAAATGTTTGCTAGGTCTAGCACCACCGGGGCATGGTCAGAAATCACCAAATCCTGGATAGTAGCTGAGTGGAGCGCACGTACCAGGTTCCCTGAAATAAGGAAGTAGTCAATGCGAGACCAGGAGCTATTAGCATGTGAATAGTGCGTAAATTCCCTATCCTGAGGGTGCAATAGTCTCCACGCATCCCATAAGGCCGTGGCATTTAACAGAGGACGCATAACTTTATCATGGCCGCGCGGTACATTTGGGGGGCCTTTAGCATTTTTCCTGTCCTCTAGCACAGATCCCACCGAGTTGAAATCCCCCCCAATTATTAGATTAAAATGGGCATGTTCTAAAATTTTGGCCTCAAGTCGTTGAAAGAATGATTTGTTGTTTTCGTTCGGGGCATAAATATTAAAGATTTTATAAATTCCTCCAGGTATCTCCACTGAGACCATCTGAACCCTACCTTCCGTGTCCGCATATGTTTCCAGGACTTGATGTTGTAATCTCCTACTGACTAATGTAATAACCCCTGCTTTCCTTTTAACTGAAGATGACCCATAGACTCCTCCAACCCACAATTTCCCCATCCTCTGCATGTCTGAACCTTCCAGATGAGTTTCCTGAAGAAGTGCAATGTCCGGTTTGAGGCGATTAAGGTGGCGTAATATCTTAATTCTTTTTTGGGGGGAACGTAACCCCTTAACATTCCAGGTGACTATTCTCATAAAGCACATGTAATAAATGGAAATCCTGCCTTTCGTTTACCATGTTTTTGCTGCCCTCCCTTGCCAAAAAAAAATTCAACCAATTAGACAATTGAACATAGTGCTCACTTGCAATAATGAGAGTAGTAGTAATAATAATAACTCTGTGTAAAATCTTTGCTACTTCACTTGAATCCAAAATCCCCAAACATTTCAAACATCTCCCTCCCCTCCCCCCCCCAACTATACCAAAATACTCAGACTTCACTTTTTTCTGATCACTTTCCAAGCTCAGTCAACCTTATACTTATAGCATTTAACCAATATAAAGGACTGTCCCACCTACAAAGAAAGAGAGAAGGAAAAAAAAAAAAAAAAAAAAAAAAAGTTCTCTTTCCTTTCCTCCGCCTCAGATTTCTTAAACTTTTTCCACTGCGGCTTCTCCAGCCTAAATCAAAAACAGGTGTCCCACCTTGAACTTTACACATCCGACATTTGTCTATTTGTCTCAGGTTCCCTTAAGTTCCTTGTTTTGCTGTCTCCGGTCCTTCAGGGAAGCTGTAGCGAGCTTCACAGAGCTCCCTTTGGTCACTCTCTGGTTCGGTGAGTCGTTGCGCCCTTGTACTGGAGAATTCCTGAGGTCACGAGGACTGCTGATCCGCTCAATAAAGGCCTCTGCCTCCTTTGGACTTGAGAAAGAATTGTAGGATCCATCCTGATGTCTGATAATCAACGTTGCCGGGTACTTTAACTGGAAGCGTATATTTCTCTTAAATAAGGCAGAGCATATGTATGAGAATGCCCTCCGCTGCCGTGCGACCTCCGCAGAAAAATCCTCGAAGAGTAAGATGCGCGAGCCTTTCACCTCCAAGGGATGTTTCAATTTCCTGTATGCCTGTAATATTTCCTGTTTATCGGAGAAGTCCAAGTATTTCATTATGACTTGTCTTGGGCGTCTGTTATTTTCACTCTCATCACCTCTCCTTGGCGGACCAATGCGGTGCACCCTTTCCACTTTTCTCCTTCCTGCTACTCCCAGGGTTGTAGGAATAGTGGATTCACACAATGTACGTAGCTCACCAACTGGGTATGTTTCAGGCAGGCCGACAATGCGCAAATTGCTTCTTCTGGAGCGGTTCTCCAGATCGTCCACACGGTCCCTCAGGATCAGATTCTCCCTGGCCAGACGCATGACTGTAGTGTGGTCAGAGCCGAAGTCCTCCTCTAGCGTCGACATTCTGGTTTCCATAGCCGCAACCTGTTCCACCGTCTCATCAAGTTGGTTCTGTATGGCACTGAGAGCTGTTGCTATTGATGCTTTAATTGTAGCGGAGATGTCAGGTAGCAAACGATTGGCGACTTCATCAGCCAGACGCTTATAATCCATACCCTCCATTGTTTTGAATACATCCGGGGTCCCCTGGGAATCCTCCATCTCCATCTGATGAGTATTTTCAGGTGACCTAGGGACACTTAATTCTGTATGGGCAGTCACAATCTTTTTTTCACACTGTACGCTGGATGTATGAGGATTTTGTGTTTTGGAGCTGCTGCGCAGCAGGTATCTTTCCATCAAATAGTGAATGAAGGGACGCAAGTTTTGACACTGATTTAGTGTGGGTTGTCAGACAAATCTTGATTCTGCTCCCCCTTTTGTTTATTCTCACTTTCACCCCTTTCTCCCCCCTGCCAGAGTTATATGAATTCTCACTGTCCTGTAACTTTGCAGGGATGTATGTTTAAACTTCCCTCCTTCAGCTTCTTTCACTTTCTCCAGAGCTTTGCATTGATTCTGTATGCCTAGAGATTCAGCTCCTGCTTATGCACAGGTCTGGACAAGATGGGGGAAGGGCCCAGGGATTCTCTGCTCTTTGCAGAACTTGTCAGTAGCGTTGTTTGCTGCTGATATCTTATCAGGACTCCAGGAGATTTATTATTCTGCTGCCGGTTAACTGTTTAGTGCTGGGGGAGTGAGTGATCTGTGCAAGGTAAGCCGTCAGCTGTGTCCTGCTCTCTGTGTGCAGATCTGATTTTAGTGCAGGGAAGGCTCCGGCGCCATCTTTATCACGCTGCCAGACCTTGAGAGGGAGGGGGAGAGCGAAGTTCACCGCGCTGTTTCAAGTGATTATCTCCACGGCTCCCCTGCATGTAGCAACTTCACTCACCGGTGGAATGGAGCGGGGGAGGCTGATGGGTTGTCCGGTATATATGTCAGAGCTGCAGGGAATGACAGAGCTCAGGCGTCCTGTGTCCTACATGATCAGCGCAGGAGCCGGAAGTCTTCCCCAATTTATTTCTCTATCAAAGCCCTAATCCTGGTCTGCTGAAATCCAATTTGGGCGGCCATGTCGATTTCATACTGCTGTCACATTCAACGGAGAACCGAACGTTTCTAATTGATTGTGAGAGCACAGACACACACTGCTGTGGATGCTTCCGTTCGGTGACCTGGACCTCATAAGGTGAGCTCAGGTCACCGCAGTGACTACCTCAGCAGTATGTGCGGGCGTGGCAGTGATGTCACGGGTTAATCCGAGTTCACAATGAACTCAGATGACATCCTGATGACACCCCTGTGACGTACGCGCTATTGTTGTTGCCGCCGCAGTAACGTCATGGGTTTATCCGAGTTCCCAATGAACTTTGATGAACCCGTGAAGTCACGGTCACTACACCCGCAGTAGCATGGGTGTAGGCAGGATATCATTAGAGTTCCTTGGATACTCCTGACCTCACTGCACACACACTGCAGGATACTCACCTGTCCCCAGCGATGCTGTCCCTGGCACTGATGTCTCTAGTGCTGCTGCTTCCAGGTCCTCCGTGCAGTGCATATTCATTGAGTATAATGAGCGGGGATCGGAAGGAAGTGACAGCAGGGCTGGAGACAAGAGAGTATATAAAAAAATGTTTATTTTAGAGACACGTATTTTCTCCGGTACGTGTCACATGGATCACATCAGTGTGTGACACCCGTGCTGCCGGAGTAAATACTGACATGTCTGCGTGCAGGGAAACATGGGGCCACACGGTCCATGTGAAAACACGCATGTGTGAGGAACACCATAGAATAACATGAGTACGTGTGGCATCCGTGTTTAAAATGGATGTCACACATACCTGAAACATGGATAAAAATTCCCTGTTTTCCCAATCAGTGCGGGACTCAGTGATCGGACACTGATCAGCAGGTGATCACCTGGCCCATGGAGAGGTGATAACTTGTTTTCACTAAACAAACCCTTTAAGGCCCCTAAACAATCCCTACAATCATTTGGCCTCCAGCTCTCGTGACTATCACATACAGGAGTGCTCGGCGAAATGTTCTTGTGTTCTCTATCTGAGAGCAGATGTTGACTTCTCTGGTGGTGGATTATCTTTCAAGAGAACAAAGGGATTAACAAGTGGAATTCCAACACTCCAGTTCCTACCCTCCCTTGACAGCCATTCTCAAGGTAAAGGTACCGTCACACTAAGCGACGCTCCAGCGATCCCACCAGCGACCTGACCTGGCAGGGATCGCTAGAGCGTCGCTACACGGGTTGCTGGTGAGCTGTCAAACAGGCAGATCTCACCAGTGACCAGCCCCCAGCCAGCAGCGACACGTGGAAGCGATGCTGCGCTTGGTAACTAAGGTAAATATCAGGTAACCAAGCGCTTGGTTACATGATATTTACCTTGGTTGCCAGCGCACACCGCTTAGCGCTGGCTCCCTGCACTCCTAGCCAGAGTACACATCGGGTTAATAAGCAAACCACTTTGCTTATTTACCCAATGTGTACTCTGGCTACGTGTGCAGGGAGCAGGGAGCCGGCACTGGCAGCCTGAGAGCGGTGGACGCTAGTAACCAAGGTAAATATCCAAGGGTAACCAAGCAAAGGGCTTCTTGGTTGGGCCCCCCCCCAACATAAGACACATGGGGTACGGGATAATGCACCGACACTCGGGGTATGGGATAATGACGCTAACACCCGGGGTATGGGATAATGACACCGACACTCGGGGTACGGGATAATGACACCGACACTCGGGGTACGGGATAATGACGTTAACGCTTGGCTCTTTCCCTCAGCACCCAGGTTTCCCATGATTTGAAATCCTTCTTTATATCATCATCCAGCTTTACTGTTTATGTTCTGATATCCATCTTGTCCTCAGGACCCAGCATCCCTGTGCTCTGCTATACATCTTTCCCTCAGCACCGAGCTTTCCTATATCAGAGTATCGGAAAGCTGGGTGCTGCGGGACAGAGCCTCTTTCCATCAGCACAAAACTTTCCCAGTCCAAGCTTGTGTCTTTGTGCCCCCTCGTATATATAGTTCTCCAAATACTATAATGTCTCCCACATAGCCTTGCATATAGTGTATTGGGTCCCACGCAACCCTTCATTTTATTAGAATGTACCTCATAGTCCTTGTATTATAATGCATTTCCCATAGTCCTCCATTTATAAGGTAGCTCTTATAGCCCTCCAATTATTATAATACAACTCCCATAGTCCTCCATGTATTATACTGCACCACATAGTTCTCCATATATTATAATGCAGCCACCATAGTCCTGCATGTATTATAATGCACCGCCATAGTCCGTCATGTTTTATAATGCAGGGTTCTGTTCCTTCTCTCATCATTCATTTCAATTGTATTGGCATCTGTGATGCCGATATAAATGAAAGTGCGATCCTTGGCACGGGGCCCGCGGGAGGGGAAGGGGGTCTATGCCAGCACTGGCATCGGGCCCCAGTGACTCACGGGCCTTATAGCGGTGAAGTGACCTGCCTCTATTGGTGGTGTGCCCCTGGTGGAGGCTACAGGGAGATCATCAAAAAATCCACTCCAATCTAGACAGCTCACTAATGAATCATCTAGAATGGAGTTCCTAAAATGAGGTCCTCAAAAAGTAACTACAATCCAATATTGTAGATTGTGACGACTCTGCTGCGCTCTGTTACGCTTCTCCCTGTGAGGCTCTGCCCAATCTTCAGAAAAACATCCATTCTAGTCACCTCAGCATCGACCTGTCCATAGTGGAGGCTACGATGAGGTCCTCAAAAAATCCACTCCAATCTAGACAGCTCACTAATGAATCATCTAGAATGGAGTGGCTAAAATGAGGTCCTCAAAAAACCCACTCTGATGTAGACGGCTCACTGCTGAATCAGCTAGAATGGAGTGGCTAAAATGAGGTCCTCAAAATATCCACTCTGATGTAGATGGCTCACTACTGAAGCAGCTAGAACGGAGTGGCTAAAATGAGGTCCTCAAACTATCCACTCCAATACAATGTGTGAAATTTTAAGCAGTTTCTCGGCTGCGCTCTGTTACGTTTTTTGCTTTGAGGCTCCTCCCACACTTCAAAAAACTGAATTCCAGTCACCTCAGTACCAAACTGTACAGAATGAAGGCTACAGGGAGATCCTCAAAAAATCCACTCTGATCCAACATTGTAAGTTATGAAGACTGTCAGCTGCGCGGTTCCGTTTTTCCTTGTGAGGCTCCGCCCACTCTTTCAATGTCAGTCCTGCGGCCACGACTCGTGGAAATACAGTAAAATTAAAATTCTAGCAAAATTAAACAATCAGCGCTGTGTGAAATTATTTATATTGCAAAAAGCAATAATAAAATGTAAGTTATAATAATAATGAAAATAAAAATTTGCCCTTTGGAAAAAAATAATAAATATAACAGTTTGAGTACCTATGGCTGCTTTCAAACATCAGTTTTTTTGCATCTGTACCGCTCCGTGCTCAGCTGCAGCCGAGCCGCTCGGATCCGGACTCGCTGCTGGATGGCTCGAGCGTCTTCGGACCCGGGGGTCCTGTGGTCACTACGGTCTAAAAGGGGCTGGCGGTTTAGGGGACGTAGGTGTACAGCCGGAGCCATGTTAGGTTCGTGATGCCACCCACGGGATGTGGTGAAGGTGGACACTAGAGATGAGCCACCCCCCTAGAGTTCGAGTTCGGTTCGGTTCGTCGATTGGTACCCCGTTCGACGAACCTCTCGAACCCCATTGAAAACAATGGGAGGCAATCAGAAACACATAAAAACACATTATAAATATACACATACAGTTAATAAACATTGCCATAACACTTACCTGTCGCCGCAATGCGTCCTGCACTCTGTCTCCCGCAGCTTTTCCATCGGTAATCGCTGCGTCCTCCCGGTAACCAGCACTGATGACAGGAGCTATCGTGACGTCAAAATAGCATGTGACCAGTCACGTGTCTATTAGCTCATTGGCTACAGACTGGTCATATGGCTTTGACGTCATGCTAGGTACTGTCATTGCATCTCTCCGGTACACGGTACACGGTGCACGTTTGTGTATCGCCGTGTACCGGTGACATGCTCTGGCACATGGTCGACTCCCCGTTCTGCTTCCCCGTTCCGTTATTGACCGGCTGACACAGCCGGTCAATAACGGAGATCACCGTTGCCATAGCAACGCGCCCGTTAGCGGTGACGCCACCGCTAACAGCACACAGCGGCACCGGGAATCACGTGATCGGAGCACCGTTGCTATGGTAACCCGTCTGTCAGCAATGATGTTACCACTAACAGCCAACAGCACTGATCACTAACGGAGTGAAAAGCCTGCACGGGGAGCAGCAGCGTTCTTACTCCCATGCTGTGCTGTCGGATGTAGCAGAGCTGCATGGGTTAAAGGAGAAAGAAGACAGAAGACCATGGATCGAGGAGGGCTGTCAGGGAGTAATAAACATGGAGTCTCTAAGTGTGTCTGTGTATTTATTTCTATTAAAGTATTTTTTCTCTGTGTGGTGTCTTTTTTTAACCCTTTATTGGAGATTCTTAATGGCCGGGTCAAACTTGCCTGACATTAAGAATCTCTGACTTAATACTAGCTAGTAAAACAAAGTTACTATTAACTCATCATTACCCAGCGAGCCACCGGCATCAGGGCAGCTGGAAGAGTTGGATACAGTGCCAGATGATGGCGCTTCTATGAGAGCGCCATTTTCTGGGGCGGCTGCGGACTGCAATTCGCAGCAGGGAGGCCCAGAAAGCTCGGGCTAACCTATGCTGCGGATCCAATCCCCAGCTGCCTAGTTGTACCTGGCTGGACACAAAAATGGGGCGAAGCCCACGTCGTGTTTTTTTTTTATTATTTCATGAAATAATTAAAAAAAAGGGCTTCTCTATAATTTTAGTTCCCAGCCGGGTACAAATAGGCAGCTGGGGGTTGGGGGCAGCCATACCTGGCTAGCATACAAAAATATGGCGAAGCTCACGTCATTTTTTTTGTAGTTTTTTTGGCAAAAAAAATAAAAAATGCTTCCCTGGATTTTCCATTGCCAGTGAAGGTAACACCAAGCAGTGGGGGTTAGCAGCCAGTAGCTGCTTGGATTACCCTTGGCAAGCAATACAAAAAATGCAGCGGGAGCCCATATATATATTTTTTTAATTATTTATTTAAATAACTAAAAACAAAAAGGGCTTCCCTGTATTTTGATTGCGTGACATCACAGTGCTGTAAAAATAAATCATTAAAAAAAATGACGTAGCGCTCCGCGGTGTTTTTGATTCTCAGCGCAGATAAAGCAGACAGCTACGGGATGCTACCCCCATCTGCCTGGCGTTACCTTGTCTGCCAATCAAAATACAGGGAAGCCCATTAATTTTTTTTATTTATAAAAAATAGTTAAATAAAAATGACGTTGGGTCCCCCCATTTTTGACAGCCAGCTAGGGTAAAGCAGACGGCTGTAGCCTGAAAACCACAGCTGGCAGCTTTACCGTGGTTGGTGATCCAATGTGGAGGTCACCCCAAGCTCTTTTTTATAATTGTTTTATAAATATTAATAATTACAAAAAAAAAGTAGGGTCCCCCCCAAATTGGATCACCAGCCAAGGTAAAGCGGACAGCTCTGGTCTGGTATTCTCAGGGTGGGAAGGTCCATAGTTATTGGCCCTTCACAGCCTAAAAATAGCAGGCCGCAGGCGCCCCAGAAGTGGCGCAGCCACTAGATGCGCCAATCCTGGCGCTTCACCCCAGCCCATCCCGTGCCCTGGTGCGGTGGCAAACGGGGTAATAAATGGGGTTGATACTAGCTGTAAGGTCACCTGACATCAAGCCCAGCAGTTTGTGATGTCATGGCGTCTATCAGATACCCGACATCACAAACTGCCAGTACTAACAAAAAAAATAGACAAAAAAAATGTATTTGAAAAAACACTCCCCAAAACATTCCCTCTTTCACCAATTTATTGTAAGGAAAAAAAATAAGGGGGTCCCAAGACGACTCTGGACCGTCTAGAATATGGGGGGGGGGGACACCCTCAGGGAACGTATCCCCCATTTTCTAGGAGTGCAAACCCTCCATGTGAGGAGTGTGGGTGCAATGAATCTGCACCCACTCTCCCCGGATCCACAGCAGCAGAGTCTATGTCGTAACTGTTGCTATCAAAGTTGCAATGCCCTGCTCATGAGGTAAGGGCATGCCTAATCAGGAGAACTATTCTACATTTCCAAATATTGGTATTTGCTGATATTATTGCTATTCCACCTACTATATATTGGGGATAGGATCTTGGAGATGGAATACCCCTTTAAGTCCAGTTATCCAGCTGAATGAATACTAAACAACAGAGCTCGCTATTTAGACATGTTTTCGTGTGGCGTATAACGGACTCTCATGTTTGGTAGTTGTTCAGCAGGGCAACTATAAAATCAAATACCTCCATTTGAAAATGTAGTATAGCTCTCCTGATTAACTATGTTCCTTACCTCATGAGTAGAGATGAGCGAACCGGTCCCGGTTCGGCTCGAGGCGGTTCGCCGAACGGGGGGTCTGGCTCGAGTTCGGCTCGTCGAACGTTCGACGAACCGAACTCGAGCCCATAGGAAACAATGGCAGGCAATCACAAACACAGTAAAACACCTAGAAAACACCCTCAAAGGTGTCCAAAAGGTGACAAACAACTCACAACACAACACAAACACATGGGAAAGTGACAAGGACATGTACTCATGCGAAAACAAAACAGCTGGACAAGGAAAAAGAGGAGGACACACAGATATAGGCATGGCACGCCCTTCTAAAGTCATGTAAAACACCGCAAGGTGACTCCAAGCGGAGTCTCCCTTTTTTCCAAAAATTGGGCCCCACACACCCACCCCTTCAGTGGCAGCAGTTGTGCCCCAGTTGTACACTTCACAGCTAGATTTGCATCAAGCACATTCAAAAATACGCCATTCTTATCCGTCCCCAGGATGACACCGGGGTAGGTAGCAAAGTCTTTCCTGATCCCAGCTCTGTTCATCTTGGCTTCTGTGAGGTAAATCCGGAGATATGACGATAAATCATGACATTCAAGTCATGTCAGGAAGCCCTCTCCTGGTGTCACTACCCCCTTCCCTTCACACAACTGGTTTAGCAACAAATCCATGGCCATGTCCTGTGATATGGAAATTAGGTGGCTTTAGGACAATGGATACAGGATGACTCCCTGCCGTCACCCTGTAGTAGGAGCTGCTAGCTAGTTAGCAAGGCTATGGAAATAGCCAGACAGAACGACTCCAGTAAAAAATGGTTCATATCTCGCAAGCCATATCTCCGATAAATATGGCAACCATAACAATGGTGTCTCCGCATGTGGACGATGCTGGCACACCCTTTTTATGGAAGTAGGACATTGGGAAACACACCAAACGTGATATCAGCCATATGGGAACTCGTAGACAGGTCATGAGTCCCCTCGTTCTGCAGCTAAATTCATAACTGTCACAATGAGAGCATTGGCGTCCGCCTACGACGCTCCCAGGCAAAGTTATGGCCAAAATCCCCTTTTCTGGATAATTCTGATCCATGCAGGGGGAGTGGCAGTGCTTCCCTGTGAGGTCACTAAGGTAGGAGGAGACCTGGATTTGCCCAGGTTGATAACCCTACTTCGGCCATTTTCCAGCGTTCTTCTGCTCGGGGGCCTGGTTGGGACAGACCTGTGAGAGAGTTCCTGGAAACCTGGTCTACAGCGCCCCCCTGTGGCCAGACGCACAAGGTAACTGATTGAATTGCATACCTGTTGTAAACCATGCTTTATCTGTAACTGTACTCTGACATAACTGTATATTCTGTAGATTCCCTATTGTATATATTGTAGTTCTAGTGTGCTTTAGGCGATTAAATTATATAATTAATCTTGGGCTGTTCTGTTATCTCGATCTTGAATCCCACGTCTGTGTGTTCGGCTAATAGTTACCGTGAAGCGGTTGGTGGCAGCGAGTTGTGCCCAGGATTATTGTGGGGAGGCCAGTGAGATTCGGGAAGATATTATATATTCCGCCCGCGGAGGTCGGGGGAATATATACCTTACTCTCACCGGGGACCCTTCAATAATCGGCATAAGTAGTATAGCGGCCTCCTTGCTTATTGTCGGGCAATTCCATAATTGGCCTGACTATAAGAGGGGCGCTAGAGAGCGCGTCACGTGCTCTGTCTGTCGGTCGGGAGGTATAAAGGAGGGGTGACCCCACTTGTTACCCCCCGATTGTGACGTACTGGTAGCCAGCGCGGGGGATTTCTGAGTGACCCCCCCGGTGGTTTGTGACATATTGGTGGCAAGCGGTGGGATCGAGATAATAGTGTGTGTGAGTGTGAGACCCATACTCCCAGACACTAAAGACTGCCTGCAGCAGCTGTGGCTGCTGGGGTCTTCAGACTAGCTCAACACTAGAGTGTCAGAGTGCAGATACTGTAAGGTGTGTGGAGGCATCAGGTGTCAGTTCTGTGTCAGTGACCAAAGTCTGCAACAATGGCTGATAGCACCAGGAGCAAAGCCAAAGGAATGGCCGATGCTCAGGCCAGAGACGATGAGGAGGTTGTCCACGAGCCCTCCAGGAGCCCGACGCCAGAGAACAGCTCTGCAGAGGACATCGCACAACCTGGGACTGCTGGACAAGATGAGGAGGAGCTCGCCCAAGGTTCCTCAACGAGCCAGATGCCAGCCCTCCGCTCTGCAATGGACAGTGAAGCACCAGGCTCCGCAGCGGGCCGCAGATCACCACGTGCCATTCCACCGAGCCTGGGAGGCTCGGATAGCCTTCTTCAAATGGCTATGGCCCTTCTCCAGGCTGGAGACCGGGATACCTACGAGATACTCATGGCAGAGCGCAGGGCAGAGCGGCAGGCAGCGCGTGAAGAGCGCCAGGCAGAGCGTGACTACCAGCTGCAGCTAGCTCAGCTCCGGCCCTCATCAGCCACACGTGACCTTCAAGACACCAAACTTCCAAAGGTCCGTGTTGAGGACTTCCCAGTGCTGGAGAAGGATGGAGACTTGGACTCTTTCTTGACTGCTTTTGAGCGGACTTGCTTGCAGCACCATCTGAACAAGGACCAGTGGGCCAAATACCTGACCCCCCGTTTAAGGGGTAAGGCCCTGGATATCCTTGGGGACTTGCCTGCTGAGGCAGATCAGGGCTACGACACCATCAAGCGGGCCCTGATCCAACAGTACAACCTCACCCCGGAGTCCTACCGCAAGAAGTTCCGGAGCCTACAGAAGGGACCAAAGGACTCCTGGGCTGACCACAGGCGGGCACTTGCCCGAGCTGCCGACCACTGGACCCAAGGCCTGCAGCTTTCCACCGGACCGGAGATCCTGGACTTGTTCATCACGGAGCAACTCTTGTGGAACTGCCCTGAGGATCTCCGCCAGTTCATCCGAGACCAGAAGCCAAAGGGATCCACGGCTACAGCTGCCCTTGCCGATGACTACACCAACAACCGGGCCCCTGAGGCCAGGAGAGCGGCCACCAGCAGCACCTGGAGAGGGGGTAAGATGAATTCTGCGACTGCCCCACCTGCCCCTAGACTGCAGGGGGTGTCCCCCTCAACTCCCCTCTCCAGGCCCGTGGCGGAACCAAGACGGTGCCACCAGTGCAACCTACCTGGACACTTCAAGGCCATGTGCCCTCAGCGTCCCAAGGCCCCGGCTCCGTCCCCGTCCCAAGGGCCGCCCAAGGTGTATTGTGTGGGTGGGGGTGGTGGTAGGTCCCTGGACAGCTTCCAACCTGTCACCGTCGGCCAGTCTGTGACCATAGGACTGCGAGACAGCGCCTCGGAAGTGACTCTGGTGCGGCCTGAGATGGTGTCCCCCCAAGACTTGATCCCTGGAAAAACCCTCGCTGTCTCCGGGATTGGAGGCATTGACCCGGCGCTGCCTGTTGCTGACATATATGTGGACTGGGGCGCAGGGCGAGGGGTGAGGGAGGTGGGGGTAACTGATCGGATCCCTGCAAACGTGCTACTTGGGACAGATTTGGGGCAGATAACCTCCCAGTTTGGGCCCCAACCAAGGGCTGAACCTTCAGCCAGTATTGACATGACTCCTAACAATGTTAATGTGTTATCTATGAATGATGTAAGGGAGGAGGGAGTGAACTCTGATATTTCTGCTTGCATAGACACCATAGACACACACTCAGCTGCAGCTGTGACAGGGGAGGGGGTCAGAGAAAGGTGTGACAATGCCTCTACAAGTAACCAGCCTGTGAGCTGGGATCTGTTGCCCTCTGCAGGGATAAGCAGAGAGCAGGGTGCTGCAGGGGGAGGACCAGTGTGTGGGGTGGGGGCTACCACAGCAAATGTGGGGTCCCCAGAGATTTCACAGCGGGGTTCTGTTGCTGCAGGAGGGGAACAGGCAGGTGAGATTGGGGCCGGTCCAGGAGCGGAAGTGCTCCCAGGTAAGATCTCGGTGCATGGTTCCCCCACAACCGGGGTGTCAGGAAGCCAGGTAGGTCTGCCTGAACCGGCGACTTGGTCAGGAACGGAGGAGGAGCAGGCACGACCCACGGTCGCAGCGGCTGTGGCCGCTGTCACCCGCAGTGGGAGTGCTGGAAGCCAAGGGGCCTCCCGGAGGTCCGATAGCTCTTCCCCTTCTGACCAAGTGGCAGCCGAGTCAGGTGGAGGCCAGGACACAGGTCCCGGGGTACTGACCGAAGATGTGACAGTCTCGTCGATTCTGGCCACATCTGGTCAGGGGTTTCAGGCAGCGTTAGAAGCTGACGACAGCCTGAAAGCTCTAAAGGAGCAGGCGGCACAGCCTCCCTCGGACTCGGACCCGGAGCGAGTGGTCTGGGACCAAGGACGGCTGTACCGGGCCACGGTCCAGCAGGGTTCACCGGAGGCGTGGCCCAGGGACCGACAGTTGGTGGTACCCTATCCGTTCCGGACGGAGTTGTTGCGGATCGCACATGAGATTCCGATGGCCGGACACCTAGGGATCGCTAAGACCAAGGCCAGGTTAAACCGGCATTTCTACTGGCCAAAAATGGGGGCCGATGTGGCTGCCTACTGCCGTTCGTGTGAAACCTGTCAGAGAGTGGGGAAGGCGGGGCCACACCCCAAAGCCCCACTGGTATCTCTGCCAATCATCGATGAGCCTTTCAGGAGGGTGGCTGTGGATCTGGTCGGCCCGCTGGCCATCCCCAGCAGCTCCGGGAAACGCTTCATACTGACGGTAGTGGACTATGCCACCCGGTACCCAGAAGCAGTGGCCTTGTCGTCCATTCGGGCTGACAAGGTGGCCACCGCATTGCTGGAGATTTTCTCCCGAGTGGGTTTTCCCCAGGAAATGCTCACTGACCGGGGGACCCAATTCATGTCCCAGCTGATGGAGGCCCTCTGTAAGCCAGTCCAGGTGCGACATCTGGTGGCCAGCCCGTACCATCCACAGACTAATGGCCTGTGCGAGCGGTTCAATGGCACCTTAAAGCAGATGCTTAAGATGTTGGTCGACTCCCATGGGCGTGACTGGGAGCGGTATCTCCCACACCTGTTATTTGCTTACCGGGAGGTTCCACAGGCCTCAACAGGATTCTCACCGTTTGAGCTCCTGTACGGGCGACGTGTGCGGGGCCCCCTGGCTCTGGTGAAAGAGGCTTGGGAAGGGGATTTGGCCACCCCTGGAGTGTCGGTTATCGAGTATGTCATGCGCTTCCGGGACAAAATGCAGGCCTTGACGCAACTGGTACACGACAATATGGCTCAAGCCCAGGCTGATCAGAAGCGTTGGTACGACCAGAACGCTTGTGAGAGGACCTACCAAGTGGGTCAAGAGGTGTGGGTACTGGTCCCCGTACCACAGGACAAGCTTCAGGCAGCCTGGGAAGGCCCATACCTCGTGTACCAGCAGCTCAACCCTGTGACGTACCTGGTCACCCTGGACCCTGCCCGTGGAAGGCGGAAGCCCTTCCATGTGAACATGATGAAGGCACATCATGAGCGGGAGGCATGTGCGCTCCCCGTGTGCAACCTGCCCGAGGAGGGAGAAGCGGAAACCCTCTTGGATATGCTAGCCCAGGTTAGGGCAGGCGGATCCATTGAGGATGTGGAGGTTGGCCACCAGCTCTTGGAGGACCAACGGTCCCAGCTGTGGGCCACCCTACACCCCTTCCGGGGGTTGTTTACCAACCAGCCCGGAAGGACTGACTTGGCTGTCCATCACGTGGACACTGGGGATCATCCCCCGATCCGGCGTTCAGCATATCGGGTCTCCCTGGAGGTGCAGCAACACATGCGCCAGGAGATTGACGAGATGCTGGAGCTGGGGGTGATCCAGGCATCCAACAGCGCTTGGGCCTCGCCTGTAGTCCTCGTCCCTAAGAAGGACCGAACCACTCGGTTCTGCGTGGACTACAGGGGGCTCAATGCGGTCACGGTCGCCGATGCGTACCCAATGCCACGCATCGATGACCTGCTCGATCAGTTGGCCGGGGCTCAGTACCTGACCATCATGGATCTGAGCCGGGGATATTGGCAGATCCCCCTGACTCGCAAGGCCAGGGAACGCTCTGCCTTTATTACCCCATTTGGACTGTACGAGTCCACGGTGATGCCATTCGGGATGAGGAATGCCCCTGCCACTTTCCAGCGGATGGTCAACACCCTGCTCAAGGGACTTGAAGGGTACGCGGCCGCGTACCTGGATGACATTGCCGTCTTCAGTCCCACCTGGGAAGATCACCTAGAGCATCTAGCACAGGTGCTCAGGCGGATCCACCGGGCAGGTTTGACCATCAAGCCGGGAAAGTGTCAGCTGGCCATGAGCGAGGTCCAGTACCTCGGTCACCGGGTAGGTGGGAGAACACTGAAGCCCGAGCCTGAGAAAGTGGAAGCCATCGCATCCTGGCCCACCCCCAGGACCAAGAAGCAGGTGATGTCCTTCTTGGGGACCGCTGGGTACTATAGGAGGTTTGCTCCATGCTATAGTAGCCTGGCAAAGCCCTTGACGGACCTCACCAAGAAGAAGCTGCCCTCTGCAGTCGATTGGACAATGGACTGCGAGACAGCCTTCCGGGCCCTAAAGGACGCCCTGTCCAGCCCGCCCGTACTACAGGCAGCCGACTTCACGCGGCCGTTTGTAGTACAGACCGACGCCAGTGACTTCGGCCTCGGTGCGGTGCTCAGCCAGGTGGACTCTGCGAGCCAAGAGCACCCAGTCTTGTACCTGAGCAGGAAGCTGTTACCAAGGGAAGTTGCCTATTCCACGATGGAGAAGGAGTGCCTGGCCATAGTGTGGGCCCTGCAGCGTCTGCAACCCTATCTATACAGGCGCCACTTCATCGTGGAGACGGACCACAATCCCCTCAGCTGGTTGCACACCGTCTCTGGGACGAATGGGCGATTGTTGCGATGGAGCCTTGCGCTCCAGCAATACAACTTCACCATTCGCCACAAAAGGGGCCGTGACCACGGTAACGCAGACGGGCTGTCCCGACAAGGAGAGGTCGCGGACGGGCGCACGGGGGAACACCGGAGTGTGCTGCCCCCTAGCGCCCTCAAAAGGGGGGAGGTGTGAGGTAAATCCGGAGATATGACGATAAATCATGACATTCAAGTCATGTCAGGAAGCCCTCTCCTGGTGTCACTACCCCCTTCCCTTCACACAACTGGTTTAGCAACAAATCCATGGCCATGTCCTGTGATATGGAAATTAGGTGGCTTTAGGACAATGGATACAGGATGACTCCCTGCCGTCACCCTGTAGTAGGAGCTGCTAGCTAGTTAGCAAGGCTATGGAAATAGCCAGACAGAACGACTCCAGTAAAAAATGGTTCATATCTCGCAAGCCATATCTCCGATAAATATGGCAACCATAACAATGGTGTCTCCGCATGTGGACGATGCTGGCACACCCTTTTTATGGAAGTAGGACATTGGGAAACACACCAAACGTGATATCAGCCATATGGGAACTCGTAGACAGGTCATGAGTCCCCTCGTTCTGCAGCTAAATTCATAACTGTCACAATGAGAGCATTGGCGTCCGCCTACGACGCTCCCAGGCAAAGTTATGGCCAAAATCCCCTTTTCTGGATAATTCTGATCCATGCAGGGGGAGTGGCAGTGCTTCCCTGTGAGGTCACTAAGGTAGGAGGAGACCTGGATTTGCCCAGGTTGATAACCCTACTTCGGCCATTTTCCAGCGTTCTTCTGCTCGGGGGCCTGGTTGGGACAGACCTGTGAGAGAGTTCCTGGAAACCTGGTCTACAGCGCCCCCCTGTGGCCAGACGCACAAGGTAACTGATTGAATTGCATACCTGTTGTAAACCATGCTTTATCTGTAACTGTACTCTGACATAACTGTATATTCTGTAGATTCCCTATTGTATATATTGTAGTTCTAGTGTGCTTTAGGCGATTAAATTATATAATTAATCTTGGGCTGTTCTGTTATCTCGATCTTGAATCCCACGTCTGTGTGTTCGGCTAATAGTTACCGTGAAGCGGTTGGTGGCAGCGAGTTGTGCCCAGGATTATTGTGGGGAGGCCAGTGAGATTCGGGAAGATATTATATATTCCGCCCGCGGAGGTCGGGGGAATATATACCTTACTCTCACCGGGGACCCTTCAATAATCGGCATAAGTAGTATAGCGGCCTCCTTGCTTATTGTCGGGCAATTCCATAATTGGCCTGACTATAAGAGGGGCGCTAGAGAGCGCGTCACGTGCTCTGTCTGTCGGTCGGGAGGTATAAAGGAGGGGTGACCCCACTTGTTACCCCCCGATTGTGACGTACTGGTAGCCAGCGCGGGGGATTTCTGAGTGACCCCCCCGGTGGTTTGTGACAGCTTCTTTTAAAAACACAGCAAGCAAGGGTTACTCCAAGCGGAGTCTCCCTTTTTTCCAAAAATTGGGCCCCACACACACCCACCCCTTCAGTGGCAGCAGTTGTGCCCCAGTTGTACACTTCACAGCTAGATTTGCATCAAGCACATTCAAAAATACGCTATTCTTAACCGTCCCCAGGATGACACCGGGGTAGGTAGCAAAGTCTTTCCTGATCCCAGCTCTGTTCATCTTGGCTTCTTTTAAAAACACAGCAAGCAAGGGTTACTCCAAGCGGAGTCTCCCTTTTTTCCAAAAATTGGGCCACACAGACACCCACCCCATCAGTGGCAGCACTTGGGCCCTAGTTGCAAACAGGATGTTTTGATTTGCATCAAGCACATTCAAAAATACGCTATTCTTAGCCGTCCCCAGGATGACACTGGGGTAGGTAGCAAAGTCTTTGCTGACCCATGACTTGTTCATCTTGGCTTCTTTTAAAAACAATGTAAGCAAGGGTTACTCCAAGCGGAGTCTCCCCTTTTTTCCAAAAATTGGGCCCCACACACACCCACCCATTCAGTGGCAGCAGTTGTGCCCCAGTTGTACACTTCACAGCTAGATTTGCATCAAGCACATTCAAAAATACGCCATTCTTATCCGTCCCCAGGATGACACCGGGGTAGGTAGCAAAGTCTTTCCTGATCCCAGCTCTGTTCATCTTGGCTTCTTTTAAAAACACAGCAAGCAAGGGTTACTCCAAGCGGAGTCTCCCTTTTTTCCAAAAATTGGGCCACACAGACACCCACCCCATCAGTGGCAGCACTTGGGCCCTAGTTGCAAACAGGATGTTTTGATTTGCATCAAGCACATTCAAAAATACGCTATTCTTAGCCGTCCCCAGGATGACACCGGGGTAGGTAGCAAAGTCTTTCCTGATCCCAGCTCTGTTCATCTTGGCTTCTTTTAAAAACACAGCAAGCAAGGGTTACTCCAAGCGGAGTCTCCCTTTTTTCCAAAAATTGGGCCACACAGACACCCACCCCATCAGTGGCAGCACTTGGGCCCTAGTTGCAAACAGGATGTTTTGATTTGCATCAAGCACATTCAAAAATACGCTATTCTTAGCCGTCCCCAGGATGACACCGGGGTAGGTAGCAAAGTCTTTCCTGATCCCAGCTCTGTTCATCTTGGCTTCTTTTAAAAACACAGCAAGCAAGGGTTACTCCAAGCGGAGTCTCCCTTTTTTCCAAAAATTGGGCCCCACACACACCCACCCCTTCAGTGGCAGCAGTTGTGCCCCAGTTGTACACTTCACAGCTAGATTTGCATCAAGCACATTCAAAAATACGCTATTCTTAACCGTCCCCAGGATGACACCGGGGTAGGTAGCAAAGTCTTTCCTGATCCCAGCTCTGTTCATCTTGGCTTCTTTTAAAAACACAGCAAGCAAGGGTTACTCCAAGCGGAGTCTCCCTTTTTTCCAAAAATTGGGCCACACAGACACCCACCCCATCAGTGGCAGCACTTGGGCCCTAGTTGCAAACAGGATGTTTTGATTTGCATCAAGCACATTCAAAAATACGCTATTCTTAGCCGTCCCCAGGATGACACTGGGGTAGGTAGCAAAGTCTTTGCTGACCCATGACTTGTTCATCTTGGCTTCTTTTAAAAACAATGTAAGCAAGGGTTACTCCAAGCGGAGTCTCCCCTTTTTTCCAAAAATTGGGCCCCACACACACCCACCCATTCAGTGGCAGCAGTTGTGCCCCAGTTGTACACTTCACAGCTAGATTTGCATCAAGCACATTCAAAAATACGCCATTCTTATCCGTCCCCAGGATGACACCGGGGTAGGTAGCAAAGTCTTTCCTGATCCCAGCTCTGTTCATCTTGGCTTCTTTTAAAAACACAGCAAGCAAGGGTTACTCCAAGCGGAGTCTCCCTTTTTTCCAAAAATTGGGCCACACAGACACCCACCCCATCAGTGGCAGCACTTGGGCCCTAGTTGCAAACAGGATGTTTTGATTTGCATCAAGCACATTCCAAATCCACAAGCATTTACTCTCCCCAGGATGACACAGGGGTAGTAAATTCCTTCTGGATCCATGACTTGTTCATTTTGATGAACGTCAGTCTGTCCACATTGTCACTGGACAGACGCGTGCGCTTATCTGTCAGCACACACCCAGCAGCACTGAATACACGTTCAGAGACAACGCTGGCAGCTGGACACGACAAAATCTCCAAGGCGTAAGTTGCGAGCTCTGGCCATTTTTGTAGGTTTGAAGCCCAAAAGGAGCAAGGCTCCAGTTGCACAGTCATGGCATCGATGTTCATTTGGAGATACTCCTGTATCATCCTCTCCAGCCGTTGACTATGTGTCAGACTTGTTGTCTCTGGTGGCCTTGCAAAAGAGGGTCTAAAAAAATTATGAAAAGATTCCATAAAATTGCTGTTACCGGCACCAGAAAAGGTCCTACTGGTACGGGTAGACTGTTGAAGATGACGAGACCGTCCCATGTTTGTCAAGTTACAACTGGGAGATTCACTCCCTGCACCTGCACGGTTGTTTGGTGGAAAAGCCGAGCTAAGATCTAGTAACAGCTTCTGCTGATACTCCTGCATACGTGCGTCCCTTTCTATGGCTGGAATTATGTCACAAAATTTGGACTTGTACCGGGGATCTAATAGTGTGGCAATCCAGTAGTCATCATCACTTCTAATTTTGACAATACGACTGTCATGTTGGAGGTAGTGCAACAAAAAGGCACTCATGTGTCTTGCGCAGCCATGCGGACCAAGTCCATGCTGTGTTTGTGGCATAGAGGTGCTACCCGTTCTTTCTTCCTCTGACATCTGACCCCAACCTCTTTCAACTGAAATTTGACCAAGGTCTCCCTCATCCGCTGAGTCTTCCATGTCCATGGACAGTTCGTCCTCCATTTCTTCATGTTCTCCTGCACCTTGCTCAACATTTCGCCTGCTACTATGCGCCCTTGTCGATCCCTGTCCCCCATGGTCCCATGCCTGCTGCGTTGGTGATGATGAACGTCTGGACCTTCGTGATGTTGTTGTCCCTTGCGCATATGAATCCTCCTGTAGTTCCTCCCCTTCATGTTGTCCCACCCCCTGACTCCGAATAGTGTTTAGCGTGTGCTCCAGCATGTAAATGACTGGAATCGTCATGCTGATAATGGCATTGTCAGAGCTAAACATATTCGTCGCCATGTCGAAACTGTGCAGAAGGGTGCATAGGTCCTTGATCTGAGACCACTCCATCAGGGTGATCTGCCCCACCTCTGCATCTCGTTGGCCCAGGCTATACGTCATGACGTATTGCACCAGGGCTCTGCGGTGCTGCCACAGTCGCTGTAACATGTGGAGAGTTGAATTCCAGCGTGTCGCCACATCGCATTTCAGGCGATGAACCGGCAGGCCGAAAGACTTCTGGAGCGATGCAAGTCGCTCTGCTGCGGCGCTTGAACGGCGGAAGTGAGCTGACAGTTTTCGTGCCCTGTTCAGAAGGCCATCTAGGCCGGGATAGTGTGTTAAAAATTGCTGCACGACAAGGTTCAACACGTGAGCCATACAAGGTACGTGTGTCACCTTGCCCAGGCGAAGTGCCGCACCCAGGTTTGCAGCATTGTCGCACACGGCCTTACCAGGCTGCAGTTTGAGTGGAGACAACCATTTATTAAACTCGGACCGCAAAGCTGACCACAACTCCTCAGCTGTGTGACTCTTATTACCAAGACATGTCAAGCTAAAGACCGCCTGATGCCGTTGCGCTCTGCTGCCAGCATAGTAATGAGGGGTGCGTGATTCCTTCTGCGCAGTGAGAACGCTGGTGGCCTGACCAGGCAGGCTTGGGGCGGAGGTGGAGGACCCAGATGAGGTGGAGGATGCAGAAGCAGTGGCGGAACTTGGACAGACAGAGGATTGACACACAAGTCGTGGGGACGGCAAGACTTGTGCAGCAGACCCTTCACCATCTATCACCATAGTTACCCAGTGCCCAGTCAGCGACATGTAACGTCCCTGTCCATGCTTACTGGTCCAAGTATCGGTGGTGAAATGCACCCGTTCACACACAGAGTTTCTCAAGGAAGCGGTGATGTTGTGTGCGACATGCTGGTGTAGCGCGGGCACACCTTTCTTAGAGAAGTAGTGGCGACTAGGCATCTGGTACTGGGGCACAGCGACAGACATAAGGTCTCTAAAATCCTGTGTGTCCACTAGGCGGAAAGGCAGCATTTCGGTAGCCAACAGCTTACAGAGGGATAGAGTCAACCTCTTAGCTTTGTCATGGGTCGGAGGAAGTGGCCTTTTATTTGACCACATCTGAGGGACAGAGATCTGGCTGCTGTGTGTAGACGGTGTTGAGTAGGGTGTCCCTTGAAAAATGCAGGTTTGTGAGGAAAGTGCAGGCGGAGACATGATGTTGCCTTCATCCAACGTTGGTGCTATCGATGTCTGAGAGAGCTGTACACACTCACTTGTTTCCCCTTCCAAACCAACTGACGACCTTACAAGCAAACTGCCTGTTGCGGTTACAGTGGTGGAAGTTTTGCGTGGAAAAACAGGTGTGGCAGCTGTCCCCACAGTCCTAGAAGATGAAGAGCGCGCGGATGCAGTGGAAGGGGCGGGCGGTGGATGGTTCGCTCCACTAGGCCGCATTGCAGCACGGTGAGCTTCCCACCGGGACTTATGATATTTAGTCATGTGACGATTCATGGAAGAAGTTGTCAAACTGCTGAGGTTTTGACCTCTACTAACAGAATCATGACAAATGTTACATATCACATGAGTTGGGCGATCTTTTTCGATGTGAAAAAAGGACCAGGCTAGGCAAGGCTTAGAGGCCATGCGACCTGTTGATCCACCCCGAATAATGCTCATAGGCAGAGTGGTGGCTGAGGATGCAGTTGTAGACGTGCTACCAGTGCTCCGACTCTGTCCAGGAAGGCGCAAGGTAACTTCGTCGTCGGTTGCATCCTCCTCCACCGCCTCTGTTGACCTCCTCGAGTGCCTGACTGGGGGTTGACAGTAGGTGGGATCTAGAACGTCATCATCAATTGTTGTGTTTGCACTCCCCTCCCCCTCAGACCGAGCCTCTTCTTGCCCTGACGGAATATTTAAGTTGTCATCCCAATCGGGTATCTGCGTCTCATCTTCATCAGTATGTTCCTCATTGTCTATAACCACAGGTGTTACAGTTTGTGACAAAGGGTCAACATTATGCTCAGAAACTTGGTCCTCACGGCCTGAATCTGAGTCACAAAGGTTCTGGGCATCACTGCAGACCATTTCCTGTTCTGTACTCACTGTAGCTTGGGAGCAGACCTCTGATTCCCAGGCTATAGTGTGACTGAACAGCTCTGCAGACTCAGCCATCTCAGTTCCACCATACTGTGCAGGGCTGATGGAGACTTCAGAGCTGGGAGAAAGCAAGTTTGATTGGGATGACAACTCAGAGGACTGGTGTTTTTTGGATGCGGTACTTGAAGTGGCAGAGAGGGCACTTGTTGGACCACTTGAGATCCATTCAAGCATTTTCCTTTTTTGCCCATCATCTACCTTTGTTCCTGTTGTTCGTGTCCGTAACAAAGGGAGCACATTGGATTGTCCACGGTAAGTAGTAGACATCTTACTTTTGCTGGTAGATGGTCTATCTTCAGCAGATGATAATGGAGCTTTGCCACCTTCCCCACGGACAAAACCTTTTTTGCCTTTTCCACCACGCCTCTTCCCCTTTCCACCAGCATCTGTCATTTTGCCACTCATGTTGATTGCGACAAGATTGTGGACTGAAAATGTGGTAGTAAAAATTGAGAGGTGGTGAAGATTGCAGTGGTGGTCTAGCTTTATTAACAGCAGAATAATAAAGAATAAATATCCCTGACAATGCAACTTAGTTATAATTAGTTGGAGTGTGCAACGCAGGCAGACGTGCTGCAAATGTCTTTGCACTAGTGGGACTATAGCAAAGTCCAATAGCCACGTATAGGATGCCACTAGGTACACTGAGTGTTTGCTAGTATAATGGCTTGGTTAGAATGAGTTGTAGTGTGCAACGCAGGCAGACGCGCTCTGCAAATGTCTTTGCACTAGTGGGACTATAGCAAAGTCCAATAGCCACGTATAGGATGCCACTAGGTACACTGAGTGTTTGCTAGTATAATGGCTTGGTTAGAATGAGTTGTAGTGTGCAACGCAGGCAGACGCGCTCTGCAAATGTCTTTGCACTAGTGGGACTATAGCAAAGTCCAATAGCCACGTATAGGATGCCACTAGGTACACTGAGTGTTTGCTAGTATAATGGCTTGGTTAGAATGAGTTGTAGTGTGCAACGCAGGCAGACGCGCTCTGCAAATGTCTTTGCACTAGTGGGACTATAGCAAAGTCCAATAGCCACGTATAGGATGCCACTAGGTACACTGAGTGTTTGCTAGTATAATGGCTTGGTTAGAATGAGTTGTAGTGTGCAACGCAGGCAGACGCGCTCTGCAAATGTCTTTGCACTAGTGGGACTATAGCAAAGTCCAATAGCCACGTATAGGATGCCACTAGGTACACTGAGTGTTTGCTAGTATAATGGCTTGGTTAGAATGAGTTGTAGTGTGCAACGCAGGCAGACGCGCTCTGCAAATGTCTTTGCACTAGTGGGACTATAGCAAAGTCCAATAGCCACGTATAGGATGCCACTAGGTACACTGAGTGTTTGCTAGTATAATGGCTTGGTTAGAATGAGTTGTAGTGTGCAACGCAGGCAGACGCGCTCTGCAAATGTCTTTGCACTAGTGGGACTATAGCAAAGTCCAATAGCCACGTATAGGATGCCACTAGGTACACTGAGTGTTTGCTAGTATAATGGCTTGGTTAGAATGAGTTGTAGTGTGCAACGCAGGCAGACGCGCTCTGCAAATGTCTTTGCACTAGTGGGACTATAGCAAAGTCCAATAGCCACGTATAGGATGCCACTAGGTACACTGAGTGTTTGCTAGTATAATGGCTTGGTTAGAATGAGTTGTAGTGTGCAACGCAGGCAGACGCGCTCTGCAAATGTCTTTGCACTAGTGGGACTATAGCAAAGTCCAATAGCCACGTATAGGATGCCACTAGGTACACTGAGTGTTTGCTAGTATAATGGCTTGGTTAGAATGAGTTGTAGTGTGCAACGCAGGCAGACGCGCTCTGCAAATGTCTTTGCACTAGTGGGACTATAGCAAAGTCCAATAGCCACGTATAGGATGCCACTAGGTACACTGAGTGTTTGCTAGTATAATGGCTTGGTTAGAATGAGTTGTAGTGTGCAACGCAGGCAGACGCGCTCTGCAAATGTCTTTGCACTAGTGGGACTATAGCAAAGTCCAATAGCCACGTATAGGATGCCACTAGGTACACTGAGTGTTTGCTAGTATAATGGCTTGGTTAGAATGAGTTGTAGTGTGCAACGCAGGCAGACGCGCTCTGCAAATGTCTTTGCACTAGTGGGACTATAGCAAAGTCCAATAGCCACGTATAGGATGCCACTAGGTACACTGAGTGTTTGCTAGTATAATGGCTTGGTTAGAATGAGTTGTAGTGTGCAACGCAGGCAGACGCGCTCTGCAAATGTCTTTGCACTAGTGGGACTATAGCAAAGTCCAATAGCCACGTATAGGATGCCACTAGGTACACTGAGTGTTTGCTAGTATAATGGCTTGGTTAGAATGAGTTGTAGTGTGCAACGCAGGCAGACGCGCTCTGCAAATGTCTTTGCACTAGTGGGACTATAGCAAAGTCCAATAGCCACGTATAGGATGCCACTAGGTACACTGAGTGTTTGCTAGTATAATGGCTTGGTTAGAATGAGTTGTAGTGTGCAACGCAGGCAGACGCGCTCTGCAAATGTCTTTGCACTAGTGGGACTATAGCAAAGTCCAATAGCCACGTATAGGATGCCACTAGGTACACTGAGTGTTTGCTAGTATAATGGCTTGGTTAGAATGAGTTGTAGTGTGCAACGCAGGCAGACGCGCTCTGCAAATGTCTTTGCACTAGTGGGACTATAGCAAAGTCCAATAGCCACGTATAGGATGCCACTAGGTACACTGAGTGTTTGCTAGTATAATGGCTTGGTTAGAATGAGTTGTAGTGTGCAACGCAGGCAGACGCGCTCTGCAAATGTCTTTGCACTAGTGGGACTATAGCAAAGTCCAATAGCCACGTATAGGATGCCACTAGGTACACTGAGTGTTTGCTAGTATAATGGCTTGGTTAGAATGAGTTGTAGTGTGCAACGCAGGCAGACGCGCTCTGCAAATGTCTTTGCACTAGTGGGACTATAGCAAAGTCCAATAGCCACGTATAGGATGCCACTAGGTACACTGAGTGTTTGCTAGTATAATGGCTTGGTTAGAATGAGTTGTAGTGTGCAACGCAGGCAGACGCGCTCTGCAAATGTCTTTGCACTAGTGGGACTATAGCAAAGTCCAATAGCCACGTATAGGATGCCACTAGGTACACTGAGTGTTTGCTAGTATAATGGCTTGGTTAGAATGAGTTGTAGTGTGCAACGCAGGCAGACGCGCTCTGCAAATGTCTTTGCACTAGTGGGACTATAGCAAAGTCCAATAGCCACGTATAGGATGCCACTAGGTACACTGAGTGTTTGCTAGTATAATGGCTTGGTTAGAATGAGTTGTAGTGTGCAACGCAGGCAGACGCGCTCTGCAAATGTCTTTGCACTAGTGGGACTATAGCAAAGTCCAATAGCCACGTATAGGATGCCACTAGGTACACTGAGTGTTTGCTAGTATAATGGCTTGGTTAGAATGAGTTGTAGTGTGCAACGCAGGCAGACGCGCTCTGCAAATGTCTTTGCACTAGTGGGACTATAGCAAAGTCCAATAGCCACGTATAGGATGCCACTAGGTACACTGAGTGTTTGCTAGTATAATGGCTTGGTTAGAATGAGTTGTAGTGTGCAACGCAGGCAGACGCGCTCTGCAAATGTCTTTGCACTAGTGGGACTATAGCAAAGTCCAATAGCCACGTATAGGATGCCACTAGGTACACTGAGTGTTTGCTAGTATAATGGCTTGGTTAGAATGAGTTGTAGTGTGCAACGCAGGCAGACGCGCTCTGCAAATGTCTTTGCACTAGTGGGACTATAGCAAAGTCCAATAGCCACGTATAGGATGCCACTAGGTACACTGAGTGTTTGCTAGTATAATGGCTTGGTTAGAATGAGTTGTAGTGTGCAACGCAGGCAGACGCGCTCTGCAAATGTCTTTGCACTAGTGGGACTATAGCAAAGTCCAATAGCCACGTATAGGATGCCACTAGGTACACTGAGTGTTTGCTAGTATAATGGCTTGGTTAGAATGAGTTGTAGTGTGCAACGCAGGCAGACGCGCTCTGCAAATGTCTTTGCACTAGTGGGACTATAGCAAAGTCCAATAGCCACGTATAGGATGCCACTAGGTACACTGAGTGTTTGCTAGTATAATGGCTTGGTTAGAATGAGTTGTAGTGTGCAACGCAGGCAGACGCGCTCTGCAAATGTCTTTGCACTAGTGGGACTATAGCAAAGTCCAATAGCCACGTATAGGATGCCACTAGGTACACTGAGTGTTTGCTAGTATAATGGCTTGGTTAGAATGAGTTGTAGTGTGCAACGCAGGCAGACGCGCTCTGCAAATGTCTTTGCACTAGTGGGACTATAGCAAAGTCCAATAGCCACGTATAGGATGCCACTAGGTACACTGAGTGTTTGCTAGTATAATGGCTTGGTTAGAATGAGTTGTAGTGTGCAACGCAGGCAGACGCGCTCTGCAAATGTCTTTGCACTAGTGGGACTATAGCAAAGTCCAATAGCCACGTATAGGATGCCACTAGGTACACTGAGTGTTTGCTAGTATAATGGCTTGGTTAGAATGAGTTGTAGTGTGCAACGCAGGCAGACGCGCTCTGCAAATGTCTTTGCACTAGTGGGACTATAGCAAAGTCCAATAGCCACGTATAGGATGCCACTAGGTACACTGAGTGTTTGCTAGTATAATGGCTTGGTTAGAATGAGTTGTAGTGTGCAACGCAGGCAGACGCGCTCTGCAAATGTCTTTGCACTAGTGGGACTATAGCAAAGTCCAATAGCCACGTATAGGATGCCACTAGGTACACTGAGTGTTTGCTAGTATAATGGCTTGGTTAGAATGAGTTGTAGTGTGCAACGCAGGCAGACGCGCTCTGCAAATGTCTTTGCACTAGTGGGACTATAGCAAAGTCCAATAGCCACGTATAGGATGCCACTAGGTACACTGAGTGTTTGCTAGTATAATGGCTTGGTTAGAATGAGTTGTAGTGTGCAATGCAGGCAGACGCGCTCTGCAAATGTCTTTGCACTAGTGGGACTATAGCAAAGTCCAATAGCCACGTATAGGATGCCACTAGGTACACTGAGTGTTTGCTAGTATAATGGCTTAGTTATCAGTTGGAGTGTGCAGAGGACAAGAGGGTACAGTGGCAGGATTGTGGTGCTCTGGGTAGAGGAATGGAAGACTGCCTTTCTATTCCCTCCTAATGGTGAAATGCAGGTAGGAAATCCCTGACCTGGGCTACACAGACGCTGTTGCTGTTTGCAGGACCTGTCACCTATGGCTCTCTGACCCTGCCGGTTGGAGCCCTTAAAAGGACTGCTATAAAGTGCTCTCCCTAAGCTGTCTAACGCTGTGTATGCAGCGCATACAGCTGTATCGGCTATAGGACTCAGGAAGACGGAGCTGCGACAGTGATGTCTGACACCAAAGACGCAGAAGGCAGATAATGGCGTCCGTGAAGAAAATGTCCGGTTTTATAATGCAGGGACATGTGACATGCAGATCCTATCACACATGCCGTTGCTTCTCTGGCTCAAAGTCCACTTAGCTGTGTGTGTGTCTGGGATTGGCTGACATGCTGGCCCGCCCCACAAGACGCGCGCGCTTAGGGAAGGAAGACAAGAAAAAAAAAAAAAAAAAATGGCGATCGCCATTATAGAAACAGCAGTGATCTGAAGGCGCTGTTCACGCACACTATACACTGAAATGTGATAATAGTTTGATTCACAGAGTGACTTACACTATTACAGCAGAAACCAAGCTATGATTTAGCTGTTTTTTGGCTGCTAGAACCGTTCTCGAACGTTTCTAGAACTACCGAGCTTTTGCAAAAAGCTCGAGTTCTAGTTCGATCTAGAACATGCCCCAAAATCACTCGAGCCGCGAACTGGAGAACCACGAACCACGAACCGCGCTCAACTCTACTCATGAGCAGGGCATTGCAGTAGCTTACAGATGCATGGTTACCGCCACTCACTGTGTCTGAACACAGGAAGCTGAGCTGACAGCCGCTCTGTGCATGCGGCAGGGTCTATTGTGAAGGAGGGGGCCGCGAGGGATGAACGCTGCACAGGTACCGTGGGACACCAGGGAACACCGGTGGGTTTATAGGGGGTGACCTGGCAGGGCCTGGGGAAGAGTTTTCTGTCGCATGTGTCATGGCACATGCGACAGAAATCAGAGGAGTAGGGTGAATGCGGTCGGCACACAGCTGTGCGCGCGGCCATCTTGGATTTTCGGGAGGGGGGGACACTTTGGCGACACCGGGGGACCGGGGAGGAGATTTTTCTCCCATCTGAGATGTTTGTTCATGCCAGATGGGAGATAAATTATTTTTTACCGGCGCTGTCATTTACTGTAACGTGATCATCAGTGTACGGTGTATACCGGTGATCACGTGAGCGGGGATCGGAAAAACCGGCCTGAATCATGATCTACAGGGTCTCAGCTACCCCTGAAACCCCAGAGATTTTCTGACGCTGGGGGGCGCTATTCACTTATTTCTGCCTGCTGTTTATAAACGGCAGATCAGGATAAGGCTACATTCACATAAGCGATCCGTTTTTGCGGTCCGCAAAAAACGGTTCGTTTTTTTCACGGATGCATCCGTGTGGCATCCGTTTCCGTTCCGTATACGGTCCGTATGTCATCCGTGTGCCTTCCGTTTTTTTTTGCGTACTGCACAAAAACTGAAAGAGGGAAAATACATAAATTTACCCAGGGTCCATAGCTTCAACCTACATGAGGTGGTCACATGTTCACTCCAGTGCCATTTTCTACTGCTTTTCACAGCGTAGAGCGCTCTGGTGATTTTCCTGTGCTTGTACACTTCATATCAGTCTTTTCTGTCATTATAATGGCAGAAAGACACATCATGTCCCACTCTCCTGCATTTTGTAATTTTGCACCCTTTGGTGCCTTTCATGTGGTACTAAGAGGTGCTTAGCCTTGTATTTAGGCTAAAAAATAAAGTAAAAAAAAAAATGACGTAGGGTTCCCCCTATTTTTGATAGCCAGCTAGGGTAAAGCAGACAGCTGCAGCCTGCAGACCACAGCTGGCAGCTTCAACTTGGCTGTTAATCCAAAACTGAGGGCACCCCACGCTGTTATTTTAAATTAAATAATTAAAAAAAAAAAAAACCCACGTGGGGGTCCCCCCAAAATTGGATCACCAGCCAAGGTAAAGCGGACAGCTGGGGTCTGATATTCTCAGACTAGGGAGGTCCATGGTTATTGGACTCTCCCCAGCCTAAAAATAGCAGGCCGCAGCCGCCCCAGAAGTGGCGCATCCATTAGATGCGCCAATCCTGGTGCTTCGCCCCAGCTCATCCCGTGCCCTGGTGCGGTGGCAAACGGGGTAATATATGGGGTTAATACCAGATGTGTAATGTCACCTGGCATCAAGCCTTGGGGTTCGTGAGGTCTGGCGTCTATCAGATACCCGACATCACCAACCCAGTCAGTAATAAAAAAAAAATAGAAGACAAACACATTTTTATTTCAAAAAACACTCCTCAACACATTTCCTCTTTAACCAATTTATTAGAAAGAAAAACAACTCCAGGTCTGCTGTAATCCAAGGGGTTCCCATGACGCTCCATACCATAGTCACTGTCCCAGTCAATGAAGAACAGAATGTTCCCCATTGGCTGGGAGAGCAATGCAGTGACCTGAGCTAACATCAATGGGTCAGCCCAGGTCACTGCAGGGCATGACAAGTGCTGCTGTCAGGAGCGAGGTACATTACCTGCAGTGACGATCTCCTGCACTGCTGATAGCAGAGCTGTCACTGACTTCAATGACCGCCGCCTTCACAGCCAAGTATCGCGGGAGCCTGTGACGTCACCGCTAGTCACAGTCTCGGGTCGGCAGCGAGAGGAGCAGATGTGACAAGCGGTGGCCATGGAGGACAGTGACAGCGCTGAGGTCGGGAGGGCGGGACTTCATCACCGCAGGTAAGCCGAGCAGGGTAATGTGTGCGGAGTGCGAGGTGGGTGGAGCCAAGCGGGGTAATGTGTGCGGAGTGCGAGGTGGGTGGAGCCAAGCAGGGTAATGTGTGCGGAGTGCGAGGTGGGTGGAACCTAGCGGGGTAATGTGTGCGGAGTGCGAGGTGGGTGGAGCCGAGCGGGGCCAAGTGTGCGGAGTGCGAGGTGGGTGGAGCCTAGCGGGGCCATGTGTGCAGGTGGCGGAGTGCAAAGTGGGTGGAGCCT
This sequence comes from Anomaloglossus baeobatrachus, assembly GCF_048569485.1. Taxonomy (NCBI): domain Eukaryota; kingdom Metazoa; phylum Chordata; class Amphibia; order Anura; family Aromobatidae; genus Anomaloglossus; species Anomaloglossus baeobatrachus. The sequence goes on along the minus strand of NC_134364.1, from coordinate 21,839,592 downwards.
AGCGGGGCCATGTGTGCAGGCGGCGGAGTGCGAGGTGAGTGGAGCCTAGCGGGGCCATGTGGCGCTGAGGACGTCAGTGCCGGGGACTGCATGGCTGGGGACAGGTGAGTGTGTGTGTGTGTGTACATGCCGAGTGCAGAAGGGGGCGGAACCGAGCGGGGGAAGTGTCGACTCCCTGCACACGTAACCAGGCTAAATATTTGGTTACTAACCAAAGCGCTTTGCTTGGATACCCGATATTTACATTGGTTACCAGCTTACCACAGGCTGCCAGTGATGGCTCCCTGCACACTGTAGCTGTAAAAAGCCCTGCTTTTGGTGATCGAACCGTTCTCAAACGTAACTCGAACTGTCGAGCTTTTAGCAAAAAGCTCGAGTTCGATCTCGAGCACCCCCAAAATCACTCGAACATGAAATTGGCGAACCTCGAACATCGCTCATCTCTACATGTGAGGACTGTGAGTTAATCTGGAAACTACCTACAGCAATGTGTGACCGCAGCCCAATACAGATCCAACCGGCAGTGACTGATCACTAATGTCACACCGCGCTTTATCATTCTAGAAATGAACATTCTTCCCACTTCTAGAACAGTTTTATTAAAACAAGTATCAAATTCTAAGGCTACTTTCACACATCAGTTTTTTTCCATCAGGCACAATCCGGAAAAAAACGGATACAACGGATCCGGCACCGGATCAGTTTTATCCCCATTGATTTGTATTAGCGCCGGATTGTGCCTGATGGTCTTGCGTTGCATCCGGCTTTTGCCGGATCCGTCTTAATTGGCAAATGCGGCGGCCGGATGGAACGTCTCTTGCAACGTTTTTTGTCTGACAAAAAACTGCATCGCGCCGGGTGCGGCATGGTGCATAATGAAAGTCTATGCATGCCGAATCCGGTGGCATGCATCAAATGCCGGAAGCATGTACCGGATTCGGTTTTTACTTCTGAGCATGCTCAGAAGTGATATAAATTCATTGCTTGTCAGAAAATCTCTCTCTGGCCTAAGAAAATCGGTGCGAGTGGAGTGCGATAAAACCTGGCATTCCACTCGCACCAATTCTAGCCTGTGTGACAGCACACACGAGCGATTATTTTCTCAGCCCTAATCGGACCGAGAAAACAATCGCAGCATGCTGCGGGTGCAATGCGAGACTCTTTTCTCTCACCCCCATTCAAGTGAATGGGGGTGAGAGAAAAATCACACTGCACTCGCGGTACACTGGTGTACTGCGCGTGCAGAGCGAGAATCGCAATAACCGGCTACGGAGGAGAGAGGGAGAGAAATCCCACCTTCCCCTCCTCCATGCTGGCCCGCCACTCCTGAGAGCCTGGCCGCCCCCCGCAGCTGTGGTCCGCTCGCACGGTCGGACCGCAGACGCAGGGACACTCGCATGACACTCGGCTCCTGCTGTGCTGCCAGTGCGAGCCAAGTGTGATGCCAGCATGGCAGTAGTGCCCTGTGTGGCCCCAGCCTCTCTCTCACAGTCACACTCACTCTCTTACCCACTCACTCACCGATTAGCGGTGCGGCGCTGCACGGCTGTCACACTGCTGGCGGCTTCTCCTGATTTGAAAATGCCGGCCGCCCATTATTCAGTCTCGTATTCCCTGCCCACCGGCGCCTATGATTGGTTGCAGTCAGACACGCCCCCACGCTGAGTGACAACTGTCTCACTGCAACCAATCACAGCAGAGATGGTGCGTGCGGGAGTGCCGGCGTATGTGCAGAGATGGTGCGTGCGGGAGTGCCGGCGTATGTGCAGAGATGGTGCGTGCGGGAGTGCCGGCGTATGTGCAGAGATGGTGCGTGCGGGAGTGCCGGCGTATGTGCAGAGATGGTGCGTGCGGGAGTGCCGGCGTATGTGCAGAGATGGTGCGTGCGGGAGTGCCGGCGTATGTGCAGAGATGGTGCGTGCGGGAGTGCCGGCGTATGTGCAGAGATGGTGCGTGCGGGAGTGCCGGCGTATGTGCAGTGATGGTGCGTGCGGGAGTGCCGGTGTATGTGCAGAGATGGTGCGTGCGGGAGTGCCGGTGTATGTGCAGTGATGGTGCGTGCGGGAGTGCCGGTGTATGTGCGGGGATGGTGCGTGCGGAAGTGCCGGTGTATGTGCAGTGATGATGCCTGCGGGAGTGCCGGTGTATGTGCGGGGATGGTGCGTGCGGGAGTGTCTGTGCAGAGATGGTGCGTGCGGGAGTGTCTGTGTATGTGCGGTGATGATGCTTGCAGGAGTGCCGGTGTATGTGCGGTGATGATGCTTGCAGGAGTGCCGGTGTATGTGCAGAGATGATGCGTGCGGGAGTGCCGGTGTATGTGCGGGGATGGTGTGTGCGGGAGTGCCGGTGTATGTGCGGTGAAGATGGGTGTGGGAGTGCCGGTGTATGTGCGGTGAAGATGGGCGTGGGAGAGCCGATGTATGTGCGGTGATGATGTGTGCGGGAGAGCCGGTGTATGTGCGGTGATGATGTGTGCGGGAGAGCCGGTGTATGTGCGGTGATGATGTGTGCGGGAGAGCCGGTGTATGTGCGGTGATGATTGGGTCTCTCTCTGCCTTCAATAATAAAAAAAAAAATAAATCCATTTTTTTACTGGATCAGTCACATCAGTTTTTACACACTCAGAGACGGATCCGTTGCATCAGGCACAAACCGGATTGTGCCTGATTGCAAAAAACTGATGTGTGAAAGTAGCCGAACAGAAAGGAGAAATGTTTATACAGCTTTATTTTTATAGAGAACCATTAATTCCACGCTGCACATGGGAACGGGTAACACACAAAACACAGATATAAATTACAGTGAATAAACCAATCCTCACAGACTGGTGCAGAGGGGAGCGGACCCAGCCCTCGGGGGCTTACAGTCTACAGGGTAATGGGGAGGAGACAGAAGGTCAGGGATACAAATATATAACACTGATAGACGGGTACAGAGGGGAGCGGACCCTGCCCTCGGGCGCTTACAGTCTACAGGGTAATGGGGAGGAGACAGGAGGTCGGGGATACAAATATATAACACTGATAGACGGGTACAGAGGGGAGCGGACCCTGCCCTCGGGCGCTTACAGTCTACAGGGTAATGGGGAGGAGACAGGAGGTCGGGGATACAAATATATAACACTGACAGACGGGTGCAGAGGGGAGCGGACCCTGCCCTCGGGCGCTTACAGTCTACAGGGTAATGGGGAGGAGACAGGAGGTCGGGGATACAAATATATAACACTGATAGACGGGTACAGAGGGGAGCGGACCCTGCCCTCGGGGGCTTACAGTCTACAGGGTAATGGGGAGGAGACAGAAGGTCGGGGATACAAATATATAACAATCCACTTTACAAATCAATGTCTAGAATTAAGCCATGTTGGACATTAGCGACAATGAAAGAAAAAAAATCTTTTGTATCGGAGTCCCGTGCGTTTTAGGTGTAAAAATTTACCATAAAAATCCTCTCTCGTTGACTACATTGGAGGACACAGGAGGGTGATGGGGATTACACCGCACTGTTCTCTCAGTCTCTAAGGGGGGTCGACGGGGGGCAATTACACACAGTGCCAGTAGTCACAAGCTGTATATGAAAAACAAAGGGAGAAGATTAATAACACGCAGAGTTCCCTGTGAAAGCCCCTCCCCAACATGCAACACGGCCCCCTGCCCAGCACGAGCCCCCTGAACGTGCAACGTTGCTTCTTGCAAGCCACCACAAAGTGCAACACAGCCCCCTGAAAGCCCCAGAAAGTGCGGCGTCACCCCCTACCTAGGGCGAGCCCCACTAAAATGTGCAGCCTCCCCTGCGAGCCCCCACAACGCGCATCAACACCCCGCTGCCCAGTGCGAGCCCCCACAACTCACGCCAACACCCCGCTGCCCAGCGTGACCCCCACAACGCGCATCAACGCCCCGCTGCGATCCCCCACAACTCGCACCAACGCCCCGCTGCCCAGTGCGATCCCCCCACAATTCGCACCAACGCCCCGCTGCCCAGTGCGATCCCCGACAACTCGCACCAACGCCCCGCTGCCCAGTGCGATCCCCGACAACTCGCACCAACGCCCCGCTGCCCAGTGCGATCCCCCACAACTCGCACCAACGCCCCGCTGCCCAGTGCGACCCCCACAACGCGCATCAACGCCCCGCTGCGATCCCCCACAACTCGCACCAACGCCCCGCTGCCCAGTGCGATCCCCCCACAATTCGCACCAACGCCCCGCTGCCCAGTGCGATCCCCGACAACTCGCACCAACGCCCCGCTGCCCAGTGCGATCCCCGACAACTCGCACCAACGCCCCGCTGCCCAGTGCGATCCCCCACAACTCGCACCAACGCCCCGCTGCCCAGTGCGATCCCCCACAACTCGCACCAACGCCCCGCTGCCCAGCGCGACCCCCACAACTCGCACCAACGCCCCGCTGCCCAGTGTGAGCTCCCACAACTCGCACCAACACCCCGCTGCCCAGCGCGACCCCCACAACGCGCATCAACGCCCCGCTGCCCAGGGTGAGCCCCCACAACTCGCCCCAACGCCCCGCTGCCCAGGGTGAGCCCCCACAACTCGCCCCAACGCCCCGTTGCCCAGTGCGACCTCCCACAACTCGCACCAACACCCCGCTGCCCAGTGCGAGCCCCCACAACTCGCACCAACACCCCCGCTGCCCAGCGTGACCCCCACAACGCGCACCAACGCCCCGAAGCCCAGTGCGATCCCCCACAACTCGCACCAACGCCCCGCTGCCCAGTGCGATCCCCCACAACTCGCACCAACGCCCCGCTGCCCAGTGCGATCCCCCACAACTCGCACCAACGCCCCGCTGCCCAGTGCGATCCCCCACAACTCGCACCAACGCCCCGCTGCCCAGGGCGATCCCCCACAACTCGCACCAACGCCCCGCTGCCCAGGGCGATCCCCCACAACTCGCACCAACGCCCCGCTGCCCAGGGCGATCCCCCACAACTCGCACCAACGCCCCGCTGCCCAGGGCGATCCCCCACAACTCGCACCAACGCCCCGCTGCCCAGGGCGATCCCCCACAACTCGCACCAACGCCCCGCTGCCCAGGGCGATCCCCCACAACTCGCACCAACGCCCCGCTGCCCAGGGCGATCCCCCACAACTCGCACCAACGCCCCGCTGCCCAGTGCGATCCCCCACAACTCGCACCAACGCCCCGCTGCCCAGTGCGATCCCCCACAACTCGCACCAACGCCCCGCTGCCCAGTGCGATCCCCCACAACTCGCACCAATGCCCCGCTGCCCAGTGCGATCCCCCACAACTCGCACCAATGCCCCGCTGCCCAGTGCGATCCCCCACAACTCGCACCAACGCCCCGCTGCCCAGTGCGATCCCCCACAACTCGCACCAACGCCCCGCTGCCCAGTGCGATCCCCCACAACTCGCACCAACGCCCCGCTGCCCAGTGCGATCCCCCACAACTCGCACCAACGCCCCGCTGCCCAGGGCGATCCCCCACAACTCGCACCAACGCCCCGCTGCCCAGGGCGATCCCCCACAACTCGCACCAACGCCCCGCTGCCCAGGGCGATCCCCCACAACTCGCACCAACGCCCCGCTGCCCAGGGCGATCCCCCACAACTCGCACCAACGCCCCGCTGCCCAGTGCGATCCCCCACAACTCGCACCAACGCCCCGCTGCCCAGTGCGATCCCCCACAACTCGCACCAATGCCCCCGCTGCCCAGTGCGATCCCCCACAACTCGCACCAATGCCCCGCTGCCCAGTGCGATCCCCCACAACTCGCACCAACGCCCCGCTGCCCAGTGCGATCCCCCACAACTCGCACCAACGCCCCGCTGCCCAGTGCGATCCCCCACAACTCGCACCAACGCCCCGCTGCCCAGTGCGATCCCCCACAACTCGCACCAACGCCCCGCTGCCCAGTGCGATCCCCCACAACTCGCACCAACGCCCCGCTGCCCAGTGCGATCCCCCACAACTCGCACCAACGCCCCGCTGCCCAGTGCGATCCCCCACAACTCGCACCAACGCCCCGCTGCCCAGTGCGATCCCCCACAACTCGCACCAACGCCCCGCTGCCCAGTGCGATCCCCCACAACTCGCACCAACGCCCCGCTGCCCAGTGCGATCCCCCACAACGCGCACCAACGCCCCGCTGCCCAGGGCGAGCCCCCACAACGCGCACCATTGCCCCGTGCGAGCCCCCCAAATGTGCAGCGTCACCCCCTGCTAGCACCCCTAAATGTACAGTATAGCCCCCTGCAAGCACTTCCAAACGTGCAGCATCGCCCCCTGCCCAGTGCAAGCCCCCCCAAGCGTTCAGTCACCCCCTGTGAGCCCCCCCCAAACAGGCAACGTTGCCTCCTGCCCAGTGCGAGCCCCCTAAACGTGCAGTGACACCCCCTGCCCAGTGCAAGCCCCCCAAAAAGGTGGAGTCGCTCCCTAGCAAGTGCAAGACCCCAAAAACATGCAGCTTCACCTCCTGCCTAGTGTAACCCCCACACATCATGCAAGCCTCCAAAGCATCACCCCCTGCACCGTGTAACCCGTCTTTCTTATTGAAGCCTCAACAGTACGGTGCTGCAGCTTCAGTACATTCCCTGTGACATATACACGAGCCCCCAGCACTGACAGGAGACGCTGCTCTGTGCCCCCAGCACTGACAGGAGACGCTGCTCTGTGCCCCCAGCACTGACAGGAGACGCTGCTCTGTGCCCCCAGCACTGACAGGAGACGCTGCTCTGTGCCCCCAGCACTGACAGGAGACGCTGCTCTGTGCCCCCCGCACTGACAGGAGACGCTGCTCTGTGCCCCCAGCACTGACAGGAGACGCTGCTCTGTGCCCCCAGCACTGACAGGAGACGCTGCTCTGTGCCCCCAGCACTGACAGGAGACGCTGCTCTGTGCCCCCAGCACTGACAGGAGACGCTGCTCTGTGCCCCCAGCACTGACAGGAGACTCTGCTCTGTGCCCCCAATAGTGACAGGAGACGCTGCTCTGTGCCCCCAATAGTGACAGGAGACGCTGCTCTGTGCCCCCAGCAGTGACAGGAGACGCTGCTCTGTGCCCCCAGCAGTGACAGGAGACTCTGCTCTGTGCCCCCAGCAGTGACAGGAGACTCTGCTCTGTGCCCCCAGCACTGACAGGAGACTCTGCTCTGTGCCCCCAGCAGTGACAGGAGACTCTGCTCTGTGCCCCCAGCAGTGACAGGAGACTCTGCTCTGTGCCCCCAGCAGTGACAGGAGACTCTGCTCTGTGCCCCCAGCAGTGACAGGAGACTCTGCTCTGTGCCCCCAATAGTGACAGGAGACGCTGCTCTGTGCCCCCAAAATACAGTCTGACTCCCCAGAGTTATAACTGAACCAGATACAAGTTAGTCTGCAGTTAGACGTTAGCTATTAGATACTCATTCATGGTGACCAACTGTCATAGATGAATGAGTATCTAATAGCTGACGTCTGACTGTAGACTAACTGGAATCTGGTCTAGACACTTCAGCAGTGACCGACTAGAGCAGAGTGGAGAAAATGAGGCCTCCAATAATCAGCGCCGATACAGCCGATACAGCCGATACAGCCGGCTCACTGCTGAAGGAGAGGAGCACAAAACATCAACTCTCAACTAGCCTCTACCCTGCTGCTTCCCGCCCTCTGCACGGCCATGAAAAGGCCCCGCCCCTTCCGGTGACGTCATTCCCTCAAAATATCAACTCTAGTCCGGAAGTTCGTTCAAAATAATGGCGCTGGATGATGTCATGCGCCACACAGCTGCGGCGGTATCATCCCCCGTACTCCTGTATAAAGGCGGCCACACTCTACACACCACCCTGAGGATGCCGCCATAGAGCTCCAGGTACTGGCGGTGGCGGTTTTGATGGGTGGGTGTGTGTGTGTGTTTTGATGGGGAGGGGTGTGTGTGTGTGTGTGTTTTGATGGGGAGGGGTGTGTGTGTGTGATTTGATGGGGAGGTGGGTGTGTGTGGGTGTGATTTGATGGGGAGGGGGGTGTGTGTGGGTGTGATTTGATGGGGAGGGGTGTGTGTGTGTGTGTTTTGATGGGGAGGGGTGTGTGTGTGTGTGTGTGTTTTGATGGGGAGGGGTGTGTGTGTGCGTGTTTTCATGGGGAAGGGTGTGTGTGTGTGTGCGTGTTTTCATGGGGAAGGGTGTGTGTGTGCGTGTGTGTTTTCATGGGGAGGGGGGTGTGCGTGTGTGTTTTGATGGGGAGGGGGGTGTGCGTGTGTGTTTTGATGGGGAGGGGGGTGTGCGTGTGTGTTTTGATGGGGAGGGGGGTGTGCGTGTGTGTTTTGATGGGGAGGGGGGTGTGCGTGTGTGTTTTGATGGGGAGGGGGGTGTGCGTGTGTGTTTTGATGGGGAGGGGGGTGTGCGTGTGTGTTTTGATGGGGAGGGGGGTGTGCGTGTGTGTTTTGATGGGGAGGGGGGTGTGCGTGTGTGTTTTGATGGGGAGGGGGGTGTGCGTGTGTGTTTTGATGGGGAGGGGGGTGTGCGTGTGTGTTTTGATGGGGAGGGGGGTGTGCGTGTGTGTTTTGATGGGGAGGGGGGTGTGCGTGTGTGTTTTGATGGGGAGGGGGCTGTGCGTGTGTGTTTTGATGGGGAGGGGGGTCTGCGTGTGTGTTTTGATGGGGAGGGGGGTGTGCGTGTGTGTTTTGATGGGGAGGGGGGTGTGCGTGTGTGTTTTGATGGGGAGGGGGGTGTGCGTGTGTGTTTTGATGGGGAGGGGGGTGTGCGTGTGTGTTTTGATGGGGAGGGGGGTGTGCGTGTGTGTTTTGATGGGGAGGGGGGTCTGCGTGTGTGTTTTTTTTTTTAACTATATTTTTATTCAAATTTTTCAATAACATAACACTGGCATAAGCGAATTCAGCATTGCAAATTCAACATTACATTGTCATGTTTGATCATCCCAAATTCCATACCAATTTTTAAAATCAATAACCGTAACATGGCAAGATAAAGCAAAGGAAAGCAGCGACCCCTTAACCCATCATTCTTATCATTCCCCCCATTGAACTCTTGTGAACATGGTAATGACATACAATAAAGAAGTCCCACTCAAATCGGTTATTTCCCCCTCTCCTTTTAGTCAGCTTTCAACCTTTCCTCCCCCACCTCCAAGCCATCCAATGTACCCTTCAATTTTTCAGTATGATACCAGACTGTGTCTTTGAAAGGTGACATAATCCTGACTATCTCCTCCCGAGTACAATAGGCCAGTATGAATTTCTTCCATTTGGTAAAGTGCTGTCGTATTCTATCCGCCCTCCTTTCTGCATCCAATCCTTCTATTTCAAGAAGATGCATGAGCTGACCCAAGATCTCTTCAATCGCGGGGACCCTAGACTCCAACCAATTTTTTAGTATCGCTCTCTTGGCTGCCAGAAGTATCACATGTATAAGTCTGGGTGGGTTAGTCATCTTCCCTTTGGTATCGTTCCCCTCCTCCCAATGGTGAAAAATAGCGAACCCAGGTGAGAGCCGAACTTCAAGACCCCACACCTTTTGTATACAACTTTTGATCTGTGACCATAATGGACTCAAATGGGGGCAGGACCACAACCCGTGAAGGAGATCAGTTCCACTACTCTTACACTTAGGGCAATACGTAAGCCTGTCTGGCTTTGTTGCTGATGGAGGGAGATTGAAACCATAAATTGCCTTGTGCATAATTCTAAATTGGGTTTCTCGCCAATTCTCATTTAAAATTGATTTACGAAGAGCATTCCACCCTCCCCTAATTTTTACCCCCATAGACGGGTCCTCAAATTGTTTTTCCCAAGATTTAAATAAACCTTCCGGGTGCTGTCCTATTAGTATATCACGCATGGCTCCATAAAGAAAAGAGATAGATGATGAAGTTATTGAGTTCTTTACCAGACAATCAAAAGAGTTAAATACTACCTCCTGGGTCACATCATGCAACTGAGTCATAATACTATATCTCACTTGGTCATATTGGATTACTTGGTTAGGCCCCAGGCCATACTGCGCTATAATTTCGTCTCTACTCAACCATCTAGGCTCTGAGGTGTGCAAGAGATGAGCAACAGTCCTTATACCCCGCACCTTCCACTCTTCAAACAGCTTATTGCTTGTCCCCTGCACAAACTCTGGATTCCCCCATATAGGCAAGTATTTGGATATTTTATGGGGAAGTTTGTAATTTTTCCTCAACGCCTTCCACGCTGCAATCGTGTCTTTAAATAAGGAAGAGTGCTTGACTTTCACTGGGAGATTAGCCTGCCTAGTATGAAGCAATGCCACCAGATCCCAAGGTTGTGCATAGTCTCTCTCAAGCTCCAGCGCTGAATAATGCCTAGAGCCTTTAATCCAATCCAATATATATCTAGTCAAACAGGCTATATTGTAACCCCGAATGTTCGGCAAACTCAGACCTCCATGAACCTTAGATGCCATCAGCTTCTTAAGCCCTATACGAGGGCGTTTCCCCCTCCAAATGAAGTGTGAAAAAGCTCTATTTAGCTGGACAATATCTTTATGCTTGAGAAGCAGGGGAAGTGTTTGAAGATGATACATTAATTTTGATATCGACATCATCTTAATTAGGTGGACTCTACCAATTATGTTCAATGGAAGGTCGTGCCATCTTTTAAGATCTTGCTCTATTTGGCTCAGAAGGGGTGGATAGTTTAGACTATAAAGGGTTGCCGGAACCTTACCTATTTTAACTCCCAGGTATGTGATATATGACTTAGCCACTGTAATTCCTTCAAAAGGGTTCTGCTCCCGTGTTTGAACATTTGTCCCTCCCAGGTATAGGAGCTCGCATTTTGATGCATTAATCTTGAAGCCTGAGTACGCTCCAAACTCTCGCAAAATTTGTAAAATCTCGGGGACCTGCTGAGCTGGATTCGAAAGGAAAAGCAAAATGTCATCCGCAAAAAAAGCTGACCGAATTTGTCTATTATTTACAGAAATACCCTGGAAGGTGCTATGTGTAGATAACAATCGTACCAATGGTTCCAGAGCCAGATTAAAAAGTAATGGGGAAAGGGGGCAACCCTGTCTGGTTCCTTTCAGTAACGGAAAAGGGGCTGACAGATATCCTGGAATGTAAACTTGAGCCTTCGGATTTGTGTAAATTTCTCTAATGTAGGTATAAAATGACCCCGAAAAACGCATTTCATCTAGAACTATATAAAGCCATGACCACTCAATATTGTCAAAGGCTTTCTCGGCATCTATTGTAAGCAAAGCGGGAGATTCTCCTTTCAGAGGCTGAAGGTTAACCCTATCCAGGACAAGAAGAACTTTTCTAATATTTAGTGTCCCTGATCTTTTCTGAATGAAACCGGCCTGTGCTGGGGAAATCAGTTGGGGAAGAATTATAGCTAGACGATTTGCCATAATCTTTGACATTATCTTCATATCTAGGTTGATAAGTGATATGGGCCTATACGAACCCGGATCCTTCGGGTCCTTCCCCTGTTTAGGGATCAATTTTATATATGCCCGGTTATTATTTTGGAAAGACGCATTACCGTCTAGTATGCTATTATACAGCTCTAGTAATGTAGGTAAGATCTCTTCCTTTACTGTTTTATAGAATTCTCCCGTAAATCCGTCAGGGCCAGGGGCTTTATAATTATGCATGGAGTTGATTGTCCCCAATACTTCTTCCCCCGTAATTTTGGCATTCAGAAAAGTGCGATGCTCTTCTGTGAGTCGAGGTAGTGTCACTTTAGATAAAAGATTATTATCGGGAAATTTGTCTCGCTTTTCCGACGAATAAAGGTTTCTATAATACGTGCCTAAAGTCTCAATTATTGTCTTAGGGTTTTTGTGTATCTCCCCCTTTTGATTTTTTATTTGCATGGGTCCCTGAGTTATAATCCTATTTTTCGCTAAGTTGGCCAGTATTTTCCCTGCTTTATTTCCAAAGCGATGTAATGTAGCTTCTTGCATTGACCTAGCCATTTGTTCCCGTTTTTCCGCCCACTCATTAAAAGCTCTTTGGGCTATTACCCATCTATCTCTATGGTCCCTATCAGGATGCTTTTGAAAAGAAGTATATGCTTCCCTCAATTTATGGGAGGTTTCAGTAAATTTAAGATGAGCCTTTTTCTTCAAATAGGAAACATGTGCTATCGTTCTGCCCCGTAATACTGCCTTCGCCGTGTCCCATAATAACATAGGTGTGTCTTTATGTTGATCATTATGTACCATAAATTCCGTCCACCATTCCTTTAATTTCAAGGAAAAATCTTCGTTATCTTTAAGGAAGGAAGGATATCTCCACAGATAGTCCGTTCCTCTGGGATAAATGTTTGCTAGGTCTAGCACCACCGGGGCATGGTCAGAAATCACCAAATCCTGGATAGTAGCTGAGTGGAGCGCACGTACCAGGTTCCCTGAAATAAGGAAGTAGTCAATGCGAGACCAGGAGCTATTAGCATGTGAATAGTGCGTAAATTCCCTATCCTGAGGGTGCAATAGTCTCCACGCATCCCATAAGGCCGTGGCATTTAACAGAGGACGCATAACTTTATCATGGCCGCGCGGTACATTTGGGGGGCCTTTAGCATTTTTCCTGTCCTCTAGCACAGATCCCACCGAGTTGAAATCCCCCCCAATTATTAGATTAAAATGGGCATGTTCTAAAATTTTGGCCTCAAGTCGTTGAAAGAATGATTTGTTGTTTTCGTTCGGGGCATAAATATTAAAGATTTTATAAATTCCTCCAGGTATCTCCACTGAGACCATCTGAACCCTACCTTCCGTGTCCGCATATGTTTCCAGGACTTGATGTTGTAATCTCCTACTGACTAATGTAATAACCCCTGCTTTCCTTTTAACTGAAGATGACCCATAGACTCCTCCAACCCACAATTTCCCCATCCTCTGCATGTCTGAACCTTCCAGATGAGTTTCCTGAAGAAGTGCAATGTCCGGTTTGAGGCGATTAAGGTGGCGTAATATCTTAATTCTTTTTTGGGGGGAACGTAACCCCTTAACATTCCAGGTGACTATTCTCATAAAGCACATGTAATAAATGGAAATCCTGCCTTTCGTTTACCATGTTTTTGCTGCCCTCCCTTGCCAAAAAAAAATTCAACCAATTAGACAATTGAACATAGTGCTCACTTGCAATAATGAGAGTAGTAGTAATAATAATAACTCTGTGTAAAATCTTTGCTACTTCACTTGAATCCAAAATCCCCAAACATTTCAAACATCTCCCTCCCCTCCCCCCCCCAACTATACCAAAATACTCAGACTTCACTTTTTTCTGATCACTTTCCAAGCTCAGTCAACCTTATACTTATAGCATTTAACCAATATAAAGGACTGTCCCACCTACAAAGAAAGAGAGAAGGAAAAAAAAAAAAAAAAAAAAAAAAAGTTCTCTTTCCTTTCCTCCGCCTCAGATTTCTTAAACTTTTTCCACTGCGGCTTCTCCAGCCTAAATCAAAAACAGGTGTCCCACCTTGAACTTTACACATCCGACATTTGTCTATTTGTCTCAGGTTCCCTTAAGTTCCTTGTTTTGCTGTCTCCGGTCCTTCAGGGAAGCTGTAGCGAGCTTCACAGAGCTCCCTTTGGTCACTCTCTGGTTCGGTGAGTCGTTGCGCCCTTGTACTGGAGAATTCCTGAGGTCACGAGGACTGCTGATCCGCTCAATAAAGGCCTCTGCCTCCTTTGGACTTGAGAAAGAATTGTAGGATCCATCCTGATGTCTGATAATCAACGTTGCCGGGTACTTTAACTGGAAGCGTATATTTCTCTTAAATAAGGCAGAGCATATGTATGAGAATGCCCTCCGCTGCCGTGCGACCTCCGCAGAAAAATCCTCGAAGAGTAAGATGCGCGAGCCTTTCACCTCCAAGGGATGTTTCAATTTCCTGTATGCCTGTAATATTTCCTGTTTATCGGAGAAGTCCAAGTATTTCATTATGACTTGTCTTGGGCGTCTGTTATTTTCACTCTCATCACCTCTCCTTGGCGGACCAATGCGGTGCACCCTTTCCACTTTTCTCCTTCCTGCTACTCCCAGGGTTGTAGGAATAGTGGATTCACACAATGTACGTAGCTCACCAACTGGGTATGTTTCAGGCAGGCCGACAATGCGCAAATTGCTTCTTCTGGAGCGGTTCTCCAGATCGTCCACACGGTCCCTCAGGATCAGATTCTCCCTGGCCAGACGCATGACTGTAGTGTGGTCAGAGCCGAAGTCCTCCTCTAGCGTCGACATTCTGGTTTCCATAGCCGCAACCTGTTCCACCGTCTCATCAAGTTGGTTCTGTATGGCACTGAGAGCTGTTGCTATTGATGCTTTAATTGTAGCGGAGATGTCAGGTAGCAAACGATTGGCGACTTCATCAGCCAGACGCTTATAATCCATACCCTCCATTGTTTTGAATACATCCGGGGTCCCCTGGGAATCCTCCATCTCCATCTGATGAGTATTTTCAGGTGACCTAGGGACACTTAATTCTGTATGGGCAGTCACAATCTTTTTTTCACACTGTACGCTGGATGTATGAGGATTTTGTGTTTTGGAGCTGCTGCGCAGCAGGTATCTTTCCATCAAATAGTGAATGAAGGGACGCAAGTTTTGACACTGATTTAGTGTGGGTTGTCAGACAAATCTTGATTCTGCTCCCCCTTTTGTTTATTCTCACTTTCACCCCTTTCTCCCCCCTGCCAGAGTTATATGAATTCTCACTGTCCTGTAACTTTGCAGGGATGTATGTTTAAACTTCCCTCCTTCAGCTTCTTTCACTTTCTCCAGAGCTTTGCATTGATTCTGTATGCCTAGAGATTCAGCTCCTGCTTATGCACAGGTCTGGACAAGATGGGGGAAGGGCCCAGGGATTCTCTGCTCTTTGCAGAACTTGTCAGTAGCGTTGTTTGCTGCTGATATCTTATCAGGACTCCAGGAGATTTATTATTCTGCTGCCGGTTAACTGTTTAGTGCTGGGGGAGTGAGTGATCTGTGCAAGGTAAGCCGTCAGCTGTGTCCTGCTCTCTGTGTGCAGATCTGATTTTAGTGCAGGGAAGGCTCCGGCGCCATCTTTATCACGCTGCCAGACCTTGAGAGGGAGGGGGAGAGCGAAGTTCACCGCGCTGTTTCAAGTGATTATCTCCACGGCTCCCCTGCATGTAGCAACTTCACTCACCGGTGGAATGGAGCGGGGGAGGCTGATGGGTTGTCCGGTATATATGTCAGAGCTGCAGGGAATGACAGAGCTCAGGCGTCCTGTGTCCTACATGATCAGCGCAGGAGCCGGAAGTCTTCCCCAATTTATTTCTCTATCAAAGCCCTAATCCTGGTCTGCTGAAATCCAATTTGGGCGGCCATGTCGATTTCATACTGCTGTCACATTCAACGGAGAACCGAACGTTTCTAATTGATTGTGAGAGCACAGACACACACTGCTGTGGATGCTTCCGTTCGGTGACCTGGACCTCATAAGGTGAGCTCAGGTCACCGCAGTGACTACCTCAGCAGTATGTGCGGGCGTGGCAGTGATGTCACGGGTTAATCCGAGTTCACAATGAACTCAGATGACATCCTGATGACACCCCTGTGACGTACGCGCTATTGTTGTTGCCGCCGCAGTAACGTCATGGGTTTATCCGAGTTCCCAATGAACTTTGATGAACCCGTGAAGTCACGGTCACTACACCCGCAGTAGCATGGGTGTAGGCAGGATATCATTAGAGTTCCTTGGATACTCCTGACCTCACTGCACACACACTGCAGGATACTCACCTGTCCCCAGCGATGCTGTCCCTGGCACTGATGTCTCTAGTGCTGCTGCTTCCAGGTCCTCCGTGCAGTGCATATTCATTGAGTATAATGAGCGGGGATCGGAAGGAAGTGACAGCAGGGCTGGAGACAAGAGAGTATATAAAAAAATGTTTATTTTAGAGACACGTATTTTCTCCGGTACGTGTCACATGGATCACATCAGTGTGTGACACCCGTGCTGCCGGAGTAAATACTGACATGTCTGCGTGCAGGGAAACATGGGGCCACACGGTCCATGTGAAAACACGCATGTGTGAGGAACACCATAGAATAACATGAGTACGTGTGGCATCCGTGTTTAAAATGGATGTCACACATACCTGAAACATGGATAAAAATTCCCTGTTTTCCCAATCAGTGCGGGACTCAGTGATCGGACACTGATCAGCAGGTGATCACCTGGCCCATGGAGAGGTGATAACTTGTGATAACTTGTTTTCACTAAACAAACCCTTTAAGGCCCCTAAACAATCCCTACAATCATTTGGCCTCCAGCTCTCGTGACTATCACATACAGGAGTGCTCGGCGAAATGTTCTTGTGTTCTCTATCTGAGAGCAGATGTTGACTTCTCTGGTGGTGGATTATCTTTCAAGAGAACAAAGGGATTAACAAGTGGAATTCCAACACTCCAGTTCCTACCCTCCCTTGACAGCCATTCTCAAGGTAAAGGTACCGTCACACTAAGCGACGCTCCAGCGATCCCACCAGCGACCTGACCTGGCAGGGATCGCTAGAGCGTCGCTACACGGGTTGCTGGTGAGCTGTCAAACAGGCAGATCTCACCAGTGACCAGCCCCCAGCCAGCAGCGACACGTGGAAGCGATGCTGCGCTTGGTAACTAAGGTAAATATCAGGTAACCAAGCGCTTGGTTACATGATATTTACCTTGGTTGCCAGCGCACACCGCTTAGCGCTGGCTCCCTGCACTCCTAGCCAGAGTACACATCGGGTTAATAAGCAAACCACTTTGCTTATTTACCCAATGTGTACTCTGGCTACGTGTGCAGGGAGCAGGGAGCCGGCACTGGCAGCCTGAGAGCGGTGGACGCTAGTAACCAAGGTAAATATCCAAGGGTAACCAAGCAAAGGGCTTCTTGGTTGGGCCCCCCCCCAACATAAGACACATGGGGTACGGGATAATGCACCGACACTCGGGGTATGGGATAATGACGCTAACACCCGGGGTATGGGATAATGACACCGACACTCGGGGTACGGGATAATGACACCGACACTCGGGGTACGGGATAATGACGTTAACGCTTGGCTCTTTCCCTCAGCACCCAGGTTTCCCATGATTTGAAATCCTTCTTTATATCATCATCCAGCTTTACTGTTTATGTTCTGATATCCATCTTGTCCTCAGGACCCAGCATCCCTGTGCTCTGCTATACATCTTTCCCTCAGCACCGAGCTTTCCTATATCAGAGTATCGGAAAGCTGGGTGCTGCGGGACAGAGCCTCTTTCCATCAGCACAAAACTTTCCCAGTCCAAGCTTGTGTCTTTGTGCCCCCTCGTATATATAGTTCTCCAAATACTATAATGTCTCCCACATAGCCTTGCATATAGTGTATTGGGTCCCACGCAACCCTTCATTTTATTAGAATGTACCTCATAGTCCTTGTATTATAATGCATTTCCCATAGTCCTCCATTTATAAGGTAGCTCTTATAGCCCTCCAATTATTATAATACAACTCCCATAGTCCTCCATGTATTATACTGCACCACATAGTTCTCCATATATTATAATGCAGCCACCATAGTCCTGCATGTATTATAATGCACCGCCATAGTCCGTCATGTTTTATAATGCAGGGTTCTGTTCCTTCTCTCATCATTCATTTCAATTGTATTGGCATCTGTGATGCCGATATAAATGAAAGTGCGATCCTTGGCACGGGGCCCGCGGGAGGGGAAGGGGGTCTATGCCAGCACTGGCATCGGGCCCCAGTGACTCACGGGCCTTATAGCGGTGAAGTGACCTGCCTCTATTGGTGGTGTGCCCCTGGTGGAGGCTACAGGGAGATCATCAAAAAATCCACTCCAATCTAGACAGCTCACTAATGAATCATCTAGAATGGAGTTCCTAAAATGAGGTCCTCAAAAAGTAACTACAATCCAATATTGTAGATTGTGACGACTCTGCTGCGCTCTGTTACGCTTCTCCCTGTGAGGCTCTGCCCAATCTTCAGAAAAACATCCATTCTAGTCACCTCAGCATCGACCTGTCCATAGTGGAGGCTACGATGAGGTCCTCAAAAAATCCACTCCAATCTAGACAGCTCACTAATGAATCATCTAGAATGGAGTGGCTAAAATGAGGTCCTCAAAAAACCCACTCTGATGTAGACGGCTCACTGCTGAATCAGCTAGAATGGAGTGGCTAAAATGAGGTCCTCAAAATATCCACTCTGATGTAGATGGCTCACTACTGAAGCAGCTAGAACGGAGTGGCTAAAATGAGGTCCTCAAACTATCCACTCCAATACAATGTGTGAAATTTTAAGCAGTTTCTCGGCTGCGCTCTGTTACGTTTTTTGCTTTGAGGCTCCTCCCACACTTCAAAAAACTGAATTCCAGTCACCTCAGTACCAAACTGTACAGAATGAAGGCTACAGGGAGATCCTCAAAAAATCCACTCTGATCCAACATTGTAAGTTATGAAGACTGTCAGCTGCGCGGTTCCGTTTTTCCTTGTGAGGCTCCGCCCACTCTTTCAATGTCAGTCCTGCGGCCACGACTCGTGGAAATACAGTAAAATTAAAATTCTAGCAAAATTAAACAATCAGCGCTGTGTGAAATTATTTATATTGCAAAAAGCAATAATAAAATGTAAGTTATAATAATAATGAAAATAAAAATTTGCCCTTTGGAAAAAAATAATAAATATAACAGTTTGAGTACCTATGGCTGCTTTCAAACATCAGTTTTTTTGCATCTGTACCGCTCCGTGCTCAGCTGCAGCCGAGCCGCTCGGATCCGGACTCGCTGCTGGATGGCTCGAGCGTCTTCGGACCCGGGGGTCCTGTGGTCACTACGGTCTAAAAGGGGCTGGCGGTTTAGGGGACGTAGGTGTACAGCCGGAGCCATGTTAGGTTCGTGATGCCACCCACGGGATGTGGTGAAGGTGGACACTAGAGATGAGCCACCCCCCTAGAGTTCGAGTTCGGTTCGGTTCGTCGATTGGTACCCCGTTCGACGAACCTCTCGAACCCCATTGAAAACAATGGGAGGCAATCAGAAACACATAAAAACACATTATAAATATACACATACAGTTAATAAACATTGCCATAACACTTACCTGTCGCCGCAATGCGTCCTGCACTCTGTCTCCCGCAGCTTTTCCATCGGTAATCGCTGCGTCCTCCCGGTAACCAGCACTGATGACAGGAGCTATCGTGACGTCAAAATAGCATGTGACCAGTCACGTGTCTATTAGCTCATTGGCTACAGACTGGTCATATGGCTTTGACGTCATGCTAGGTACTGTCATTGCATCTCTCCGGTACACGGTACACGGTGCACGTTTGTGTATCGCCGTGTACCGGTGACATGCTCTGGCACATGGTCGACTCCCCGTTCTGCTTCCCCGTTCCGTTATTGACCGGCTGACACAGCCGGTCAATAACGGAGATCACCGTTGCCATAGCAACGCGCCCGTTAGCGGTGACGCCACCGCTAACAGCACACAGCGGCACCGGGAATCACGTGATCGGAGCACCGTTGCTATGGTAACCCGTCTGTCAGCAATGATGTTACCACTAACAGCCAACAGCACTGATCACTAACGGAGTGAAAAGCCTGCACGGGGAGCAGCAGCGTTCTTACTCCCATGCTGTGCTGTCGGATGTAGCAGAGCTGCATGGGTTAAAGGAGAAAGAAGACAGAAGACCATGGATCGAGGAGGGCTGTCAGGGAGTAATAAACATGGAGTCTCTAAGTGTGTCTGTGTATTTATTTCTATTAAAGTATTTTTTCTCTGTGTGGTGTCTTTTTTTAACCCTTTATTGGAGATTCTTAATGGCCGGGTCAAACTTGCCTGACATTAAGAATCTCTGACTTAATACTAGCTAGTAAAACAAAGTTACTATTAACTCATCATTACCCAGCGAGCCACCGGCATCAGGGCAGCTGGAAGAGTTGGATACAGTGCCAGATGATGGCGCTTCTATGAGAGCGCCATTTTCTGGGGCGGCTGCGGACTGCAATTCGCAGCAGGGAGGCCCAGAAAGCTCGGGCTAACCTATGCTGCGGATCCAATCCCCAGCTGCCTAGTTGTACCTGGCTGGACACAAAAATGGGGCGAAGCCCACGTCGTGTTTTTTTTTTATTATTTCATGAAATAATTAAAAAAAAGGGCTTCTCTATAATTTTAGTTCCCAGCCGGGTACAAATAGGCAGCTGGGGGTTGGGGGCAGCCATACCTGCCTGCTGTACCTGGCTAGCATACAAAAATATGGCGAAGCTCACGTCATTTTTTTTGTAGTTTTTTTGGCAAAAAAAATAAAAAATGCTTCCCTGGATTTTCCATTGCCAGTGAAGGTAACACCAAGCAGTGGGGGTTAGCAGCCAGTAGCTGCTTGGATTACCCTTGGCAAGCAATACAAAAAATGCAGCGGGAGCCCATATATATATTTTTTTAATTATTTATTTAAATAACTAAAAACAAAAAGGGCTTCCCTGTATTTTGATTGCGTGACATCACAGTGCTGTAAAAATAAATCATTAAAAAAAATGACGTAGCGCTCCGCGGTGTTTTTGATTCTCAGCGCAGATAAAGCAGACAGCTACGGGATGCTACCCCCATCTGCCTGGCGTTACCTTGTCTGCCAATCAAAATACAGGGAAGCCCATTAATTTTTTTTATTTATAAAAAATAGTTAAATAAAAATGACGTTGGGTCCCCCCATTTTTGACAGCCAGCTAGGGTAAAGCAGACGGCTGTAGCCTGAAAACCACAGCTGGCAGCTTTACCGTGGTTGGTGATCCAATGTGGAGGTCACCCCAAGCTCTTTTTTATAATTGTTTTATAAATATTAATAATTACAAAAAAAAAGTAGGGTCCCCCCCAAATTGGATCACCAGCCAAGGTAAAGCGGACAGCTCTGGTCTGGTATTCTCAGGGTGGGAAGGTCCATAGTTATTGGCCCTTCACAGCCTAAAAATAGCAGGCCGCAGGCGCCCCAGAAGTGGCGCAGCCACTAGATGCGCCAATCCTGGCGCTTCACCCCAGCCCATCCCGTGCCCTGGTGCGGTGGCAAACGGGGTAATAAATGGGGTTGATACTAGCTGTAAGGTCACCTGACATCAAGCCCAGCAGTTTGTGATGTCATGGCGTCTATCAGATACCCGACATCACAAACTGCCAGTACTAACAAAAAAAATAGACAAAAAAAATGTATTTGAAAAAACACTCCCCAAAACATTCCCTCTTTCACCAATTTATTGTAAGGAAAAAAAATAAGGGGGTCCCAAGACGACTCTGGACCGTCTAGAATATGGGGGGGGGGACACCCTCAGGGAACGTATCCCCCATTTTCTAGGAGTGCAAACCCTCCATGTGAGGAGTGTGGGTGCAATGAATCTGCACCCACTCTCCCCGGATCCACAGCAGCAGAGTCTATGTCGTAACTGTTGCTATCAAAGTTGCAATGCCCTGCTCATGAGGTAAGGGCATGCCTAATCAGGAGAACTATTCTACATTTCCAAATATTGGTATTTGCTGATATTATTGCTATTCCACCTACTATATATTGGGGATAGGATCTTGGAGATGGAATACCCCTTTAAGTCCAGTTATCCAGCTGAATGAATACTAAACAACAGAGCTCGCTATTTAGACATGTTTTCGTGTGGCGTATAACGGACTCTCATGTTTGGTAGTTGTTCAGCAGGGCAACTATAAAATCAAATACCTCCATTTGAAAATGTAGTATAGCTCTCCTGATTAACTATGTTCCTTACCTCATGAGTAGAGATGAGCGAACCGGTCCCGGTTCGGCTCGAGGCGGTTCGCCGAACGGGGGGTCTGGCTCGAGTTCGGCTCGTCGAACGTTCGACGAACCGAACTCGAGCCCATAGGAAACAATGGCAGGCAATCACAAACACAGTAAAACACCTAGAAAACACCCTCAAAGGTGTCCAAAAGGTGACAAACAACTCACAACACAACACAAACACATGGGAAAGTGACAAGGACATGTACTCATGCGAAAACAAAACAGCTGGACAAGGAAAAAGAGGAGGACACACAGATATAGGCATGGCACGCCCTTCTAAAGTCATGTAAAACACCGCAAGGTGACTCCAAGCGGAGTCTCCCTTTTTTCCAAAAATTGGGCCCCACACACCCACCCCTTCAGTGGCAGCAGTTGTGCCCCAGTTGTACACTTCACAGCTAGATTTGCATCAAGCACATTCAAAAATACGCCATTCTTATCCGTCCCCAGGATGACACCGGGGTAGGTAGCAAAGTCTTTCCTGATCCCAGCTCTGTTCATCTTGGCTTCTTTTAAAAACACAGCAAGCAAGGGTTACTCCAAGCGGAGTCTCCCTTTTTTCCAAAAATTGGGCCCCACACACACCCACCCCTTCAGTGGCAGCAGTTGTGCCCCAGTTGTACACTTCACAGCTAGATTTGCATCAAGCACATTCAAAAATACGCTATTCTTAACCGTCCCCAGGATGACACCGGGGTAGGTAGCAAAGTCTTTCCTGATCCCAGCTCTGTTCATCTTGGCTTCTTTTAAAAACACAGCAAGCAAGGGTTACTCCAAGCGGAGTCTCCCTTTTTTCCAAAAATTGGGCCACACAGACACCCACCCCATCAGTGGCAGCACTTGGGCCCTAGTTGCAAACAGGATGTTTTGATTTGCATCAAGCACATTCAAAAATACGCTATTCTTAGCCGTCCCCAGGATGACACTGGGGTAGGTAGCAAAGTCTTTGCTGACCCATGACTTGTTCATCTTGGCTTCTTTTAAAAACAATGTAAGCAAGGGTTACTCCAAGCGGAGTCTCCCTTTTTTCCAAAAATTGGGCCACACAGACACCCACCCCATCAGTGGCAGCACTTGGGCCCTAGTTGCAAACAGGATGTTTTGATTTGCATCAAGCACATTCAAAAATACGCTATTCTTAGCCGTCCCCAGGATGACACCGGGGTAGGTAGCAAAGTCTTTCCTGATCCCAGCTCTGTTCATCTTGGCTTCTTTTAAAAACACAGCAAGCAAGGGTTACTCCAAGCGGAGTCTCCCTTTTTTCCAAAAATTGGGCCCCACACACACCCACCCCTTCAGTGGCAGCAGTTGTGCCCCAGTTGTACACTTCACAGCTAGATTTGCATCAAGCACATTCAAAAATACGCTATTCTTAACCGTCCCCAGGATGACACCGGGGTAGGTAGCAAAGTCTTTCCTGATCCCAGCTCTGTTCATCTTGGCTTCTTTTAAAAACACAGCAAGCAAGGGTTACTCCAAGCGGAGTCTCCCTTTTTTCCAAAAATTGGGCCACACAGACACCCACCCCATCAGTGGCAGCACTTGGGCCCTAGTTGCAAACAGGATGTTTTGATTTGCATCAAGCACATTCAAAAATACGCTATTCTTAGCCGTCCCCAGGATGACACTGGGGTAGGTAGCAAAGTCTTTGCTGACCCATGACTTGTTCATCTTGGCTTCTTTTAAAAACAATGTAAGCAAGGGTTACTCCAAGCGGAGTCTCCCCTTTTTTCCAAAAATTGGGCCCCACACACACCCACCCATTCAGTGGCAGCAGTTGTGCCCCAGTTGTACACTTCACAGCTAGATTTGCATCAAGCACATTCAAAAATACGCCATTCTTATCCGTCCCCAGGATGACACCGGGGTAGGTAGCAAAGTCTTTCCTGATCCCAGCTCTGTTCATCTTGGCTTCTTTTAAAAACACAGCAAGCAAGGGTTACTCCAAGCGGAGTCTCCCTTTTTTCCAAAAATTGGGCCCCACACACACCCACCCCTTCAGTGGCAGCAGTTGTGCCCCAGTTGTACACTTCACAGCTAGATTTGCATCAAGCACATTCAAAAATACGCTATTCTTAACCGTCCCCAGGATGACACCGGGGTAGGTAGCAAAGTCTTTCCTGATCCCAGCTCTGTTCATCTTGGCTTCTTTTAAAAACACAGCAAGCAAGGGTTACTCCAAGCGGAGTCTCCCTTTTTTCCAAAAATTGGGCCACACAGACACCCACCCCATCAGTGGCAGCACTTGGGCCCTAGTTGCAAACAGGATGTTTTGATTTGCATCAAGCACATTCAAAAATACGCTATTCTTAGCCGTCCCCAGGATGACACTGGGGTAGGTAGCAAAGTCTTTGCTGACCCATGACTTGTTCATCTTGGCTTCTTTTAAAAACAATGTAAGCAAGGGTTACTCCAAGCGGAGTCTCCCCTTTTTTCCAAAAATTGGGCCCCACACACACCCACCCATTCAGTGGCAGCAGTTGTGCCCCAGTTGTACACTTCACAGCTAGATTTGCATCAAGCACATTCAAAAATACGCCATTCTTATCCGTCCCCAGGATGACACCGGGGTAGGTAGCAAAGTCTTTCCTGATCCCAGCTCTGTTCATCTTGGCTTCTTTTAAAAACACAGCAAGCAAGGGTTACTCCAAGCGGAGTCTCCCTTTTTTCCAAAAATTGGGCCACACAGACACCCACCCCATCAGTGGCAGCACTTGGGCCCTAGTTGCAAACAGGATGTTTTGATTTGCATCAAGCACATTCCAAATCCACAAGCATTTACTCTCCCCAGGATGACACAGGGGTAGTAAATTCCTTCTGGATCCATGACTTGTTCATTTTGATGAACGTCAGTCTGTCCACATTGTCACTGGACAGACGCGTGCGCTTATCTGTCAGCACACACCCAGCAACACTGAATACACGTTCAGAGACAACGCTGGCAGCTGGACACGACAAAATCTCCAAGGCGTAAGTTGCGAGCTCTGGCCATTTTTGTAGGTTTGAAGCCCAAAAGGAGCAAGGCTCCAGTTGCACAGTCATGGCATCGATGTTCATTTGGAGATACTCCTGTATCATCCTCTCCAGCCGTTGACTATGTGTCAGACTTGTTGTCTCTGGTGGCCTTGCAAAAGAGGGTCTAAAAAAATTATGAAAAGATTCCATAAAATTGCTGTTACCGGCACCAGAAAAGGTCCTACTGGTACGGGTAGACTGTTGAAGATGACGAGACCGTCCCATGTTTGTCAAGTTACAACTGGGAGATTCACTCCCTGCACCTGCACGGTTGTTTGGTGGAAAAGCCGAGCTAAGATCTAGTAACAGCTTCTGCTGATACTCCTGCATACGTGCGTCCCTTTCTATGGCTGGAATTATGTCACAAAATTTGGACTTGTACCGGGGATCTAATAGTGTGGCAATCCAGTAGTCATCATCACTTCTAATTTTGACAATACGACTGTCATGTTGGAGGTAGTGCAACAAAAAGGCACTCATGTGTCTTGCGCAGCCATGCGGACCAAGTCCATGCTGTGTTTGTGGCATAGAGGTGCTACCCGTTCTTTCTTCCTCTGACATCTGACCCCAACCTCTTTCAACTGAAATTTGACCAAGGTCTCCCTCATCCGCTGAGTCTTCCATGTCCATGGACAGTTCGTCCTCCATTTCTTCATGTTCTCCTGCACCTTGCTCAACATTTCGCCTGCTACTATGCGCCCTTGTCGATCCCTGTCCCCCATGGTCCCATGCCTGCTGCGTTGGTGATGATGAACGTCTGGACCTTCGTGATGTTGTTGTCCCTTGCGCATATGAATCCTCCTGTAGTTCCTCCCCTTCATGTTGTCCCACCCCCTGACTCCGAATAGTGTTTAGCGTGTGCTCCAGCATGTAAATGACTGGAATCGTCATGCTGATAATGGCATTGTCAGAGCTAAACATATTCGTCGCCATGTCGAAACTGTGCAGAAGGGTGCATAGGTCCTTGATCTGAGACCACTCCATCAGGGTGATCTGCCCCACCTCTGCATCTCGTTGGCCCAGGCTATACGTCATGACGTATTGCACCAGGGCTCTGCGGTGCTGCCACAGTCGCTGTAACATGTGGAGAGTTGAATTCCAGCGTGTCGCCACATCGCATTTCAGGCGATGAACCGGCAGGCCGAAAGACTTCTGGAGCGATGCAAGTCGCTCTGCTGCGGCGCTTGAACGGCGGAAGTGAGCTGACAGTTTTCGTGCCCTGTTCAGAAGGCCATCTAGGCCGGGATAGTGTGTTAAAAATTGCTGCACGACAAGGTTCAACACGTGAGCCATACAAGGTACGTGTGTCACCTTGCCCAGGCGAAGTGCCGCACCCAGGTTTGCAGCATTGTCGCACACGGCCTTACCAGGCTGCAGTTTGAGTGGAGACAACCATTTATTAAACTCGGACCGCAAAGCTGACCACAACTCCTCAGCTGTGTGACTCTTATTACCAAGACATGTCAAGCTAAAGACCGCCTGATGCCGTTGCGCTCTGCTGCCAGCATAGTAATGAGGGGTGCGTGATTCCTTCTGCGCAGTGAGAACGCTGGTGGCCTGACCAGGCAGGCTTGGGGCGGAGGTGGAGGACCCAGATGAGGTGGAGGATGCAGAAGCAGTGGCGGAACTTGGACAGACAGAGGATTGACACACAAGTCGTGGGGACGGCAAGACTTGTGCAGCAGACCCTTCACCATCTATCACCATAGTTACCCAGTGCCCAGTCAGCGACATGTAACGTCCCTGTCCATGCTTACTGGTCCAAGTATCGGTGGTGAAATGCACCCGTTCACACACAGAGTTTCTCAAGGAAGCGGTGATGTTGTGTGCGACATGCTGGTGTAGCGCGGGCACACCTTTCTTAGAGAAGTAGTGGCGACTAGGCATCTGGTACTGGGGCACAGCGACAGACATAAGGTCTCTAAAATCCTGTGTGTCCACTAGGCGGAAAGGCAGCATTTCGGTAGCCAACAGCTTACAGAGGGATAGAGTCAACCTCTTAGCTTTGTCATGGGTCGGAGGAAGTGGCCTTTTATTTGACCACATCTGAGGGACAGAGATCTGGCTGCTGTGTGTAGACGGTGTTGAGTAGGGTGTCCCTTGAAAAATGCAGGTTTGTGAGGAAAGTGCAGGCGGAGACATGATGTTGCCTTCATCCAACGTTGGTGCTATCGATGTCTGAGAGAGCTGTACACACTCACTTGTTTCCCCTTCCAAACCAACTGACGACCTTACAAGCAAACTGCCTGTTGCGGTTACAGTGGTGGAAGTTTTGCGTGGAAAAACAGGTGTGGCAGCTGTCCCCACAGTCCTAGAAGATGAAGAGCGCGCGGATGCAGTGGAAGGGGCGGGCGGTGGATGGTTCGCTCCACTAGGCCGCATTGCAGCACGGTGAGCTTCCCACCGGGACTTATGATATTTAGTCATGTGACGATTCATGGAAGAAGTTGTCAAACTGCTGAGGTTTTGACCTCTACTAACAGAATCATGACAAATGTTACATATCACATGAGTTGGGCGATCTTTTTCGATGTGAAAAAAGGACCAGGCTAGGCAAGGCTTAGAGGCCATGCGACCTGTTGATCCACCCCGAATAATGCTCATAGGCAGAGTGGTGGCTGAGGATGCAGTTGTAGACGTGCTACCAGTGCTCCGACTCTGTCCAGGAAGGCGCAAGGTAACTTCGTCGTCGGTTGCATCCTCCTCCACCGCCTCTGTTGACCTCCTCGAGTGCCTGACTGGGGGTTGACAGTAGGTGGGATCTAGAACGTCATCATCAATTGTTGTGTTTGCACTCCCCTCCCCCTCAGACCGAGCCTCTTCTTGCCCTGACGGAATATTTAAGTTGTCATCCCAATCGGGTATCTGCGTCTCATCTTCATCAGTATGTTCCTCATTGTCTATAACCACAGGTGTTACAGTTTGTGACAAAGGGTCAACATTATGCTCAGAAACTTGGTCCTCACGGCCTGAATCTGAGTCACAAAGGTTCTGGGCATCACTGCAGACCATTTCCTGTTCTGTACTCACTGTAGCTTGGGAGCAGACCTCTGATTCCCAGGCTATAGTGTGACTGAACAGCTCTGCAGACTCAGCCATCTCAGTTCCACCATACTGTGCAGGGCTGATGGAGACTTCAGAGCTGGGAGAAAGCAAGTTTGATTGGGATGACAACTCAGAGGACTGGTGTTTTTTGGATGCGGTACTTGAAGTGGCAGAGAGGGCACTTGTTGGACCACTTGAGATCCATTCAAGCATTTTCCTTTTTTGCCCATCATCTACCTTTGTTCCTGTTGTTCGTGTCCGTAACAAAGGGAGCACATCGGATTGTCCACGGTAAGTAGTAGACATCTTACTTTTGCTGGTAGATGGTCTATCTTCAGCAGATGATAATGGAGCTTTGCCACCTTCCCCACGGACAAAACCTTTTTTGCCTTTTCCACCACGCCTCTTCCCCTTTCCACCAGCATCTGTCATTTTGCCACTCATGTTGATTGCGACAAGATTGTGGACTGAAAATGTGGTAGTAAAAATTGAGAGGTGGTGAAGATTGCAGTGGTGGTCTAGCTTTATTAACAGCAGAATAATAAAGAATAAATATCCCTGACAATGCAACTTAGTTATAATTAGTTGGAGTGTGCAACGCAGGCAGACGTGCTGCAAATGTCTTTGCACTAGTGGGACTATAGCAAAGTCCAATAGCCACGTATAGGATGCCACTAGGTACACTGAGTGTTTGCTAGTATAATGGCTTGGTTAGAATGAGTTGTAGTGTGCAACGCAGGCAGACGCGCTCTGCAAATGTCTTTGCACTAGTGGGACTATAGCAAAGTCCAATAGCCACGTATAGGATGCCACTAGGTACACTGAGTGTTTGCTAGTATAATGGCTTGGTTAGAATGAGTTGTAGTGTGCAACGCAGGCAGACGCGCTCTGCAAATGTCTTTGCACTAGTGGGACTATAGCAAAGTCCAATAGCCACGTATAGGATGCCACTAGGTACACTGAGTGTTTGCTAGTATAATGGCTTGGTTAGAATGAGTTGTAGTGTGCAACGCAGGCAGACGCGCTCTGCAAATGTCTTTGCACTAGTGGGACTATAGCAAAGTCCAATAGCCACGTATAGGATGCCACTAGGTACACTGAGTGTTTGCTAGTATAATGGCTTGGTTAGAATGAGTTGTAGTGTGCAACGCAGGCAGACGCGCTCTGCAAATGTCTTTGCACTAGTGGGACTATAGCAAAGTCCAATAGCCACGTATAGGATGCCACTAGGTACACTGAGTGTTTGCTAGTATAATGGCTTGGTTAGAATGAGTTGTAGTGTGCAACGCAGGCAGACGCGCTCTGCAAATGTCTTTGCACTAGTGGGACTATAGCAAAGTCCAATAGCCACGTATAGGATGCCACTAGGTACACTGAGTGTTTGCTAGTATAATGGCTTGGTTAGAATGAGTTGTAGTGTGCAACGCAGGCAGACGCGCTCTGCAAATGTCTTTGCACTAGTGGGACTATAGCAAAGTCCAATAGCCACGTATAGGATGCCACTAGGTACACTGAGTGTTTGCTAGTATAATGGCTTGGTTAGAATGAGTTGTAGTGTGCAACGCAGGCAGACGCGCTCTGCAAATGTCTTTGCACTAGTGGGACTATAGCAAAGTCCAATAGCCACGTATAGGATGCCACTAGGTACACTGAGTGTTTGCTAGTATAATGGCTTGGTTAGAATGAGTTGTAGTGTGCAACGCAGGCAGACGCGCTCTGCAAATGTCTTTGCACTAGTGGGACTATAGCAAAGTCCAATAGCCACGTATAGGATGCCACTAGGTACACTGAGTGTTTGCTAGTATAATGGCTTGGTTAGAATGAGTTGTAGTGTGCAACGCAGGCAGACGCGCTCTGCAAATGTCTTTGCACTAGTGGGACTATAGCAAAGTCCAATAGCCACGTATAGGATGCCACTAGGTACACTGAGTGTTTGCTAGTATAATGGCTTGGTTAGAATGAGTTGTAGTGTGCAACGCAGGCAGACGCGCTCTGCAAATGTCTTTGCACTAGTGGGACTATAGCAAAGTCCAATAGCCACGTATAGGATGCCACTAGGTACACTGAGTGTTTGCTAGTATAATGGCTTGGTTAGAATGAGTTGTAGTGTGCAACGCAGGCAGACGCGCTCTGCAAATGTCTTTGCACTAGTGGGACTATAGCAAAGTCCAATAGCCACGTATAGGATGCCACTAGGTACACTGAGTGTTTGCTAGTATAATGGCTTGGTTAGAATGAGTTGTAGTGTGCAACGCAGGCAGACGCGCTCTGCAAATGTCTTTGCACTAGTGGGACTATAGCAAAGTCCAATAGCCACGTATAGGATGCCACTAGGTACACTGAGTGTTTGCTAGTATAATGGCTTGGTTAGAATGAGTTGTAGTGTGCAACGCAGGCAGACGCGCTCTGCAAATGTCTTTGCACTAGTGGGACTATAGCAAAGTCCAATAGCCACGTATAGGATGCCACTAGGTACACTGAGTGTTTGCTAGTATAATGGCTTGGTTAGAATGAGTTGTAGTGTGCAACGCAGGCAGACGCGCTCTGCAAATGTCTTTGCACTAGTGGGACTATAGCAAAGTCCAATAGCCACGTATAGGATGCCACTAGGTACACTGAGTGTTTGCTAGTATAATGGCTTGGTTAGAATGAGTTGTAGTGTGCAACGCAGGCAGACGCGCTCTGCAAATGTCTTTGCACTAGTGGGACTATAGCAAAGTCCAATAGCCACGTATAGGATGCCACTAGGTACACTGAGTGTTTGCTAGTATAATGGCTTGGTTAGAATGAGTTGTAGTGTGCAACGCAGGCAGACGCGCTCTGCAAATGTCTTTGCACTAGTGGGACTATAGCAAAGTCCAATAGCCACGTATAGGATGCCACTAGGTACACTGAGTGTTTGCTAGTATAATGGCTTGGTTAGAATGAGTTGTAGTGTGCAACGCAGGCAGACGCGCTCTGCAAATGTCTTTGCACTAGTGGGACTATAGCAAAGTCCAATAGCCACGTATAGGATGCCACTAGGTACACTGAGTGTTTGCTAGTATAATGGCTTGGTTAGAATGAGTTGTAGTGTGCAATGCAGGCAGACGCGCTCTGCAAATGTCTTTGCACTAGTGGGACTATAGCAAAGTCCAATAGCCACGTATAGGATGCCACTAGGTACACTGAGTGTTTGCTAGTATAATGGCTTAGTTATCAGTTGGAGTGTGCAGAGGACAAGAGGGTACAGTGGCAGGATTGTGGTGCTCTGGGTAGAGGAATGGAAGACTGCCTTTCTATTCCCTCCTAATGGTGAAATGCAGGTAGGAAATCCCTGACCTGGGCTACACAGACGCTGTTGCTGTTTGCAGGACCTGTCACCTATGGCTCTCTGACCCTGCCGGTTGGAGCCCTTAAAAGGACTGCTATAAAGTGCTCTCCCTAAGCTGTCTAACGCTGTGTATGCAGCGCATACAGCTGTATCGGCTATAGGACTCAGGAAGACGGAGCTGCGACAGTGATGTCTGACACCAAAGACGCAGAAGGCAGATAATGGCGTCCGTGAAGAAAATGTCCGGTTTTATAATGCAGGGACATGTGACATGCAGATCCTATCACACATGCCGTTGCTTCTCTGGCTCAAAGTCCACTTAGCTGTGTGTGTGTCTGGGATTGGCTGACATGCTGGCCCGCCCCACAAGACGCGCGCGCTTAGGGAAGGAAGACAAGAAAAAAAAAAAAAAAAAATGGCGATCGCCATTATAGAAACAGCAGTGATCTGAAGGCGCTGTTCACGCACACTATACACTGAAATGTGATAATAGTTTGATTCACAGAGTGACTTACACTATTACAGCAGAAACCAAGCTATGATTTAGCTGTTTTTTGGCTGCTAGAACCGTTCTCGAACGTTTCTAGAACTACCGAGCTTTTGCAAAAAGCTCGAGTTCTAGTTCGATCTAGAACATGCCCCAAAATCACTCGAGCCGCGAACTGGAGAACCACGAACCACGAACCGCGCTCAACTCTACTCATGAGCAGGGCATTGCAGTAGCTTACAGATGCATGGTTACCGCCACTCACTGTGTCTGAACACAGGAAGCTGAGCTGACAGCCGCTCTGTGCATGCGGCAGGGTCTATTGTGAAGGAGGGGGCCGCGAGGGATGAACGCTGCACAGGTACCGTGGGACACCAGGGAACACCGGTGGGTTTATAGGGGGTGACCTGGCAGGGCCTGGGGAAGAGTTTTCTGTCGCATGTGTCATGGCACATGCGACAGAAATCAGAGGAGTAGGGTGAATGCGGTCGGCACACAGCTGTGCGCGCGGCCATCTTGGATTTTCGGGAGGGGGGGACACTTTGGCGACACCGGGGGACCGGGGAGGAGATTTTTCTCCCATCTGAGATGTTTGTTCATGCCAGATGGGAGATAAATTATTTTTTACCGGCGCTGTCATTTACTGTAACGTGATCATCAGTGTACGGTGTATACCGGTGATCACGTGAGCGGGGATCGGAAAAACCGGCCTGAATCATGATCTACAGGGTCTCAGCTACCCCTGAAACCCCAGAGATTTTCTGACGCTGGGGGGCGCTATTCACTTATTTCTGCCTGCTGTTTATAAACGGCAGATCAGGATAAGGCTACATTCACATAAGCGATCCGTTTTTGCGGTCCGCAAAAAACGGTTCGTTTTTTTCACGGATGCATCCGTGTGGCATCCGTTTCCGTTCCGTATACGGTCCGTATGTCATCCGTGTGCCTTCCGTTTTTTTTTGCGTACTGCACAAAAACTGAAAGAGGGAAAATACATAAATTTACCCAGGGTCCATAGCTTCAACCTACATGAGGTGGTCACATGTTCACTCCAGTGCCATTTTCTACTGCTTTTCACAGCGTAGAGCGCTCTGGTGATTTTCCTGTGCTTGTACACTTCATATCAGTCTTTTCTGTCATTATAATGGCAGAAAGACACATCATGTCCCACTCTCCTGCATTTTGTAATTTTGCACCCTTTGGTGCCTTTCATGTGGTACTAAGAGGTGCTTAGCCTTGTATTTAGGCTA
This sequence comes from Anomaloglossus baeobatrachus, assembly GCF_048569485.1. Classification (NCBI taxonomy): domain Eukaryota; kingdom Metazoa; phylum Chordata; class Amphibia; order Anura; family Aromobatidae; genus Anomaloglossus; species Anomaloglossus baeobatrachus. Next base: position 21,806,716 of record NC_134364.1, on the reverse strand, counting down.
AAAAATAAAGTAAAAAAAAAAATGACGTAGGGTTCCCCCTATTTTTGATAGCCAGCTAGGGTAAAGCAGACAGCTGCAGCCTGCAGACCACAGCTGGCAGCTTCAACTTGGCTGTTAATCCAAAACTGAGGGCACCCCACGCTGTTATTTTAAATTAAATAATTAAAAAAAAAAAAAACCCACGTGGGGGTCCCCCCAAAATTGGATCACCAGCCAAGGTAAAGCGGACAGCTGGGGTCTGATATTCTCAGACTAGGGAGGTCCATGGTTATTGGACTCTCCCCAGCCTAAAAATAGCAGGCCGCAGCCGCCCCAGAAGTGGCGCATCCATTAGATGCGCCAATCCTGGTGCTTCGCCCCAGCTCATCCCGTGCCCTGGTGCGGTGGCAAACGGGGTAATATATGGGGTTAATACCAGATGTGTAATGTCACCTGGCATCAAGCCTTGGGGTTCGTGAGGTCTGGCGTCTATCAGATACCCGACATCACCAACCCAGTCAGTAATAAAAAAAAAATAGAAGACAAACACATTTTTATTTCAAAAAACACTCCTCAACACATTTCCTCTTTAACCAATTTATTAGAAAGAAAAACAACTCCAGGTCTGCTGTAATCCAAGGGGTTCCCATGACGCTCCATACCATAGTCACTGTCCCAGTCAATGAAGAACAGAATGTTCCCCATTGGCTGGGAGAGCAATGCAGTGACCTGAGCTAACATCAATGGGTCAGCCCAGGTCACTGCAGGGCATGACAAGTGCTGCTGTCAGGAGCGAGGTACATTACCTGCAGTGACGATCTCCTGCACTGCTGATAGCAGAGCTGTCACTGACTTCAATGACCGCCGCCTTCACAGCCAAGTATCGCGGGAGCCTGTGACGTCACCGCTAGTCACAGTCTCGGGTCGGCAGCGAGAGGAGCAGATGTGACAAGCGGTGGCCATGGAGGACAGTGACAGCGCTGAGGTCGGGAGGGCGGGACTTCATCACCGCAGGTAAGCCGAGCAGGGTAATGTGTGCGGAGTGCGAGGTGGGTGGAGCCAAGCGGGGTAATGTGTGCGGAGTGCGAGGTGGGTGGAGCCAAGCAGGGTAATGTGTGCGGAGTGCGAGGTGGGTGGAACCTAGCGGGGTAATGTGTGCGGAGTGCGAGGTGGGTGGAGCCGAGCGGGGCCAAGTGTGCGGAGTGCGAGGTGGGTGGAGCCTAGCGGGGCCATGTGTGCAGGTGGCGGAGTGCAAAGTGGGTGGAGCCTAGCGGGGCCATGTGTGCAGGCGGCGGAGTGCGAGGTGAGTGGAGCCTAGCGGGGCCATGTGGCGCTGAGGATGTCAGTGCCGGGGACTGCATGGCTGGGGACAGGTGAGTGTGTGTGTGTGTGTACATGCCGAGTGCAGAAGGGGGCGGAACCGAGCGGGGGAAGTGTCGACTCCCTGCACACGTAACCAGGCTAAATATTTGGTTACTAACCAAAGCGCTTTGCTTGGATACCCGATATTTACATTGGTTACCAGCTTACCACAGGCTGCCAGTGATGGCTCCCTGCACACTGTAGCTGTAAAAAGCCCTGCTTTTGGTGATCGAACCGTTCTCAAACGTAACTCGAACTGTCGAGCTTTTAGCAAAAAGCTCGAGTTCGATCTCGAGCACCCCCAAAATCACTCGAACATGAAATTGGCGAACCTCGAACATCGCTCATCTCTACATGTGAGGACTGTGAGTTAATCTGGAAACTACCTACAGCAATGTGTGACCGCAGCCCAATACAGATCCAACCGGCAGTGACTGATCACTAATGTCACACCGCGCTTTATCATTCTAGAAATGAACATTCTTCCCACTTCTAGAACAGTTTTATTAAAACAAGTATCAAATTCTAAGGCTACTTTCACACATCAGTTTTTTTCCATCAGGCACAATCCGGAAAAAAACGGATACAACGGATCCGGCACCGGATCAGTTTTATCCCCATTGATTTGTATTAGCGCCGGATTGTGCCTGATGGTCTTGCGTTGCATCCGGCTTTTGCCGGATCCGTCTTAATTGGCAAATGCGGCGGCCGGATGGAACGTCTCTTGCAACGTTTTTTGTCTGACAAAAAACTGCATCGCGCCGGGTGCGGCATGGTGCATAATGAAAGTCTATGCATGCCGAATCCGGTGGCATGCATCAAATGCCGGAAGCATGTACCGGATTCGGTTTTTACTTCTGAGCATGCTCAGAAGTGATATAAATTCATTGCTTGTCAGAAAATCTCTCTCTGGCCTAAGAAAATCGGTGCGAGTGGAGTGCGATAAAACCTGGCATTCCACTCGCACCAATTCTAGCCTGTGTGACAGCACACACGAGCGATTATTTTCTCAGCCCTAATCGGACCGAGAAAACAATTGCAGCATGCTGCGGGTGCAATGCGAGACTCTTTTCTCTCACCCCCATTCAAGTGAATGGGGGTGAGAGAAAAATCACACTGCACTCGCGGTACACTGGTGTACTGCGCGTGCAGAGCGAGAATCGCAATAACCGGCTACGGAGGAGAGAGGGAGAGAAATCCCACCTTCCCCTCCTCCATGCTGGCCCGCCACTCCTGAGAGCCTGGCCGCCCCCCGCAGCTGTGGTCCGCTCGCACGGTCGGACCGCAGACGCAGGGACACTCGCATGACACTCGGCTCCTGCTGTGCTGCCAGTGCGAGCCAAGTGTGATGCCAGCATGGCAGTAGTGCCCTGTGTGGCCCCAGCCTCTCTCTCACAGTCACACTCACTCTCTTACCCACTCACTCACCGATTAGCGGTGCGGCGCTGCACGGCTGTCACACTGCTGGCGGCTTCTCCTGATTTGAAAATGCCGGCCGCCCATTATTCAGTCTCGTATTCCCTGCCCACCGGCGCCTATGATTGGTTGCAGTCAGACACGCCCCCACGCTGAGTGACAACTGTCTCACTGCAACCAATCACAGCAGAGATGGTGCGTGCGGGAGTGCCGGCGTATGTGCAGAGATGGTGCGTGCGGGAGTGCCGGCGTATGTGCAGAGATGGTGCGTGCGGGAGTGCCGGCGTATGTGCAGAGATGGTGCGTGCGGGAGTGCCGGCGTATGTGCAGAGATGGTGCGTGCGGGAGTGCCGGCGTATGTGCAGAGATGGTGCGTGCGGGAGTGCCGGCGTATGTGCAGAGATGGTGCGTGCGGGAGTGCCGGCGTATGTGCAGAGATGGTGCGTGCGGGAGTGCCGTTGTATGTGCAGTGATGGTGCGTGCGGGAGTGCCGGTGTATGTGCAGAGATGGTGCGTGCGGGAGTGCCGGTGTATGTGCAGTGATGGTGCGTGCGGGAGTGCCGGTGTATGTGCGGGGATGGTGCGTGCGGAAGTGCCGGTGTATGTGCAGTGATGATGCCTGCGGGAGTGCCGGTGTATGTGCGGGGATGGTGCGTGCGGGAGTGTCTGTGCAGAGATGGTGCGTGCGGGAGTGTCTGTGTATGTGCGGTGATGATGCTTGCAGGAGTGCCGGTGTATGTGCGGTGATGATGCTTGCAGGAGTGCCGGTGTATGTGCAGAGATGATGCGTGCGGGAGTGCCGGTGTATGTGCGGGGATGGTGTGTGCGGGAGTGCCGGTGTATGTGCGGTGAAGATGGGTGTGGGAGTGCCGGTGTATGTGCGGTGAAGATGGGCGTGGGAGTGCCGATGTATGTGCGGTGATGATGTGTGCGGGAGAGCCGGTGTATGTGCGGTGATGATGTGTGCGGGAGAGCCGGTGTATGTGCGGTGATGATGTGTGCGGGAGAGCCGGTGTATGTGCGGTGATGATTGGGTCTCTCTCTGCCTTCAATAATAAAAAAAAAAATAAATCCATTTTTTTACTGGATCAGTCACATCAGTTTTTACACACTCAGAGACGGATCCGTTGCATCAGGCACAAACCGGATTGTGCCTGATTGCAAAAAACTGATGTGTGAAAGTAGCCGAACAGAAAGGAGAAATGTTTATACAGCTTTATTTTTATAGAGAACCATTAATTCCACGCTGCACATGGGAACGGGTAACACACAAAACACAGATATAAATTACAGTGAATAAACCAATCCTCACAGACTGGTGCAGAGGGGAGCGGACCCAGCCCTCGGGGGCTTACAGTCTACAGGGTAATGGGGAGGAGACAGAAGGTCAGGGATACAAATATATAACACTGATAGACGGGTACAGAGGGGAGCGGACCCTGCCCTCGGGCGCTTACAGTCTACAGGGTAATGGGGAGGAGACAGGAGGTCGGGGATACAAATATATAACACTGACAGACGGGTGCAGAGGGGAGCGGACCCTGCCCTCGGGCGCTTACAGTCTACAGGGTAATGGGGAGGAGACAGGAGGTCGGGGATACAAATATATAACACTGATAGACGGGTACAGAGGGGAGCGGACCCTGCCCTCGGGGGCTTACAGTCTACAGGGTAATGGGGAGGAGACAGAAGGTCGGGGATACAAATATATAACAATCCACTTTACAAATCAATGTCTAGAATTAAGCCATGTTGGACATTAGCGACAATGAAAGAAAAAAAATCTTTTGTATCGGAGTCCCGTGCGTTTTAGGTGTAAAAATTTACCATAAAAATCCTCTCTCGTTGACTACATTGGAGGACACAGGAGGGTGATGGGGATTACACCGCACTGTTCTCTCAGTCTCTAAGGGGGGTCGACGGGGGGCAATTACACACAGTGCCAGTAGTCACAAGCTGTATATGAAAAACAAAGGGAGAAGATTAATAACACGCAGAGTTCCCTGTGAAAGCCCCTCCCCAACATGCAACACGGCCCCCTGCCCAGCACGAGCCCCCTGAACGTGCAACGTTGCTTCTTGCAAGCCACCACAAAGTGCAACACAGCCCCCTGAAAGCCCCAGAAAGTGCGGCGTCACCCCCTACCTAGGGCGAGCCCCACTAAAATGTGCAGCCTCCCCTGCGAGCCCCCACAACGCGCATCAACACCCCGCTGCCCAGTGCGAGCCCCCACAACTCACGCCAACACCCCGCTGCCCAGCGTGACCCCAACAACGCGCATCAACGCCCCGCTGCGATCCCCCACAACTCGCACCAACGCCCCGCTGCCCAGTGCGATCCCCCCACAATTCGCACCAACGCCCCGCTGCCCAGTGCGATCCCCGACAACTCGCACCAACGCCCCGCTGCCCAGTGCGATCCCCCACAACTCGCACCAACGCCCCGCTGCCCAGTGCGACCCCCACAACGCGCATCAACGCCCCGCTGCGATCCCCCACAACTCGCACCAACGCCCCGCTGCCCAGTGCGATCCCCCCACAATTCGCACCAACGCCCCGCTGCCCAGTGCGATCCCCGACAACTCGCACCAACGCCCCGCTGCCCAGTGCGATCCCCGACAACTCGCACCAACGCCCCGCTGCCCAGTGCGATCCCCCACAACTCGCACCAACGCCCCGCTGCCCAGTGCGATCCCCCACAACTCGCACCAACGCCCCGCTGCCCAGCGCGACCCCCACAACTCGCACCAACGCCCCGCTGCCCAGTGTGAGCTCCCACAACTCGCACCAACACCCCGCTGCCCAGCGCGACCCCCACAACGCGCATCAACGCCCCGCTGCCCAGGGTGAGCCCCCACAACTCGCCCCAACGCCCCGCTGCCCAGGGTGAGCCCCCACAACTCGCCCCAACGCCCCGTTGCCCAGTGCGACCTCCCACAACTCGCACCAACACCCCGCTGCCCAGTGCGAGCCCTCACAACTCGCACCAACACCCCGCTGCCCAGCGTGACCCCCACAACGCGCACCAACGCCCCGAAGCCCAGTGCGATCCCCCACAACTCGCACCAACGCCCCGCTGCCCAGTGCGATCCCCCACAACTCGCACCAACGCCCCGCTGCCCAGTGCGATCCCCCACAACTCGCACCAACGCCCCGCTGCCCAGTGCGATCCCCCACAACTCGCACCAACGCCCCGCTGCCCAGGGCGATCCCCCACAACTCGCACCAACGCCCCGCTGCCCAGGGCGATCCCCCACAACTCGCACCAACGCCCCGCTGCCCAGGGCGATCCCCCACAACTCGCACCAACGCCCCGCTGCCCAGGGCGATCCCCCACAACTCGCACCAACGCCCCGCTGCCCAGTGCGATCCCCCACAACTCGCACCAACGCCCCGCTGCCCAGTGCGATCCCCCACAACTCGCACCAATGCCCCGCTGCCCAGTGCGATCCCCCACAACTCGCACCAATGCCCCGCTGCCCAGTGCGATCCCCCACAACTCGCACCAACGCCCCGCTGCCCAGTGCGATCCCCCACAACTCGCACCAACGCCCCGCTGCCCAGTGCGATCCCCCACAACTCGCACCAACGCCCCGCTGCCCAGTGCGATCCCCCACAACTCGCACCAACGCCCCGCTGCCCAGTGCGATCCCCCACAACTCGCACCAACGCCCCGCTGCCCAGTGCGATCCCCCACAACTCGCACCAACGCCCCGCTGCCCAGTGCGATCCCCCACAACGCGCACCAACGCCCCGCTGCCCAGGGCGAGCCCCCACAACGCGCACCATTGCCCCGTGCGAGCCCCCCAAATGTGCAGCGTCACCCCCTGCTAGCACCCCTAAATGTACAGTATAGCCCCCTGCAAGCACTTCCAAACGTGCAGCATCGCCCCCTGCCCAGTGCAAGCCCCCCCAAGCGTTCAGTCACCCCCTGTGAGCCCCCCCCAAACAGGCAACGTTGCCTCCTGCCCAGTGCGAGCCCCCTAAACGTGCAGTGACACCCCCTGCCCAGTGCAAGCCCCCCAAAAAGGTGGAGTCGCTCCCTAGCAAGTGCAAGACCCCAAAAACATGCAGCTTCACCTCCTGCCTAGTGTAACCCCCACACATCATGCAAGCCTCCAAAGCATCACCCCCTGCACCGTGTAACCCGTCTTTCTTATTGAAGCCTCAACAGTACGGTGCTGCAGCTTCAGTACATTCCCTGTGACATATACACGAGCCCCCAGCACTGACAGGAGACGCTGCTCTGTGCCCCCAGCACTGACAGGAGACGCTGCTCTGTGCCCCCAGCACTGACAGGAGACGCTGCTCTGTGCCCCCAGCACTGACAGGAGACGCTGCTCTGTGCCCCCAGCACTGACAGGAGACGCTGCTCTGTGCCCCCAGCACTGACAGGAGACGCTGCTCTGTGCCCCCCGCACTGACAGGAGACGCTGCTCTGTGCCCCCAGCACTGACAGGAGACGCTGCTCTGTGCCCCCAGCACTGACAGGAGACGCTGCTCTGTGCCCCCAGCACTGACAGGAGACGCTGCTCTGTGACCCCAGCACTGACAGGAGACGCTGCTCTGTGCCCCCAGCACTGACAGGAGACTCTGCTCTGTGCCCCCAATAGTGACAGGAGACGCTGCTCTGTGCCCCCAATAGTGACAGGAGACGCTGCTCTGTGCCCCCAGCAGTGACAGGAGACGCTGCTCTGTGCCCCCAGCAGTGACAGGAGACGCTGCTCTGTGCCCCCAGCAGTGACAGGAGACTCTGCTCTGTGCCCCCAGCACTGACAGGAGACGCTGCTCTGTGCCCCCAGCAGTGACAGGAGACTCTGCTCTGTGCCCCCAGCACTGACAGGAGACTCTGCTCTGTGCCCCCAGCAGTGACAGGAGACTCTGCTCTGTGCCCCCAGCAGTGACAGGAGACTCTGCTCTGTGCCCCCAGCAGTGACAGGAGACTCTGCTCTGTGCCCCCAGCAGTGACAGGAGACTCTGCTCTGTGCCCCCAATAGTGACAGGAGACGCTGCTCTGTGCCCCCAAAATACAGTCTGACTCCCCAGAGTTATAACTGAACCAGATACAAGTTAGTCTGCAGTTAGACGTTAGCTATTAGATACTCATTCATGGTGACCAACTGTCATAGATGAATGAGTATCTAATAGCTGACGTCTGACTGTAGACTAACTGGAATCTGGTCTAGACACTTCAGCAGTGACCGACTAGAGCAGAGTGGAGAAAATGAGGCCTCCAATAATCAGCGCCGATACAGCCGATACAGCCGATACAGCCGGCTCACTGCTGAAGGAGAGGAGCACAAAACATCAACTCTCAACTAGCCTCTACCCTGCTGCTTCCCGCCCTCTGCACGGCCATGAAAAGGCCCCGCCCCTTCCGGTGACGTCATTCCCTCAAAATATCAACTCTAGTCCGGAAGTTCGTTCAAAATAATGGCGCTGGATGATGTCATGCGCCACACAGCTGCGGCGGTATCATCCCCCGTACTCCTGTATAAAGGCGGCCACACTCTACACACCACCCTGAGGATGCCGCCATAGAGCTCCAGGTACTGGCGGTGGCGGTTTTGATGGGTGGGTGTGTGTGTGTGTTTTGATGGGGAGGGGTGTGTGTGTGTGTGTGTTTTGATGGGGAGGGGTGTGTGTGTGTGTGATTTGATGGGGAGGTGGGTGTGTGTGGGTGTGATTTGATGGGGAGGGGGGTGTGTGTGGGTGTGATTTGATGGGGAGGGGTGTGTGTGTGTGTGTTTTGATGGGGAGGGGTGTGTGTGTGTGTGTGTGTTTTGATGGGGAGGGGTGTGTGTGTGTTTTGATGGGGAGGGGTGTGTGTGTGTGTTTTGATGGGGAGGGGTGTGTGTGTGTGTGTTTTCATGGGGAGGGGTGTGTGTGTGCGTGTTTTCATGGGGAAGGGTGTGTGTGTGCGTGTTTTCATGGGGAAGGGTGTGTGTGTGCGTGTGTGTTTTCATGGGGAGGGGGGTGTGCGTGTGTGTTTTGATGGGGAGGGGGGTGTGCGTGTGTGTTTTGATGGGGAGGGGGGTGTGCGTGTGTGTTTTGATGGGGAGGGGGGTGTGCGTGTGTGTTTTGATGGGGAGGGGGGTGTGCGTGTGTGTTTTGATGGGGAGGGGGGTGTGCGTGTGTGTTTTGATGGGGAGGGGGGTGTGCGTGTGTGTTTTGATGGGGAGGGGGCTGTGCGTGTGTGTTTTGATGGGGAGGGGGGTGTGCGTGTGTGTTTTGATGGGGAGGGGGGTGTGCGTGTGTGTTTTGATGGGGAGGGGGGTGTGCGTGTGTGTTTTGATGGGGAGGGGGCTGTGCGTGTGTGTTTTGATGGGGAGGGGGGTGTGCGTGTGTGTTTTGATGGGGAGGGGGGTGTGCGTGTGTGTTTTGATGGGGAGGGGGGTGTGCGTGTGTGTTTTGATGGGGAGGGGGGTGTGCGTGTGTGTTTTGATGGGGAGGGGGGTGTGCGTGTGTGTTTTGATGGGGAGGGGGGTGTGCGTGTGTGTTTTGATGGGGAGGGGGGTGTGCGTGTGTGTTTTGATGGGGAGGGGGGTCTGCGTGTGTGTTTTTTTTTTTAACTATATTTTTATTCAAATTTTTCAATAACATAACACTGGCATAAGCGAATTCAGCATTGCAAATTCAACATTACATTGTCATGTTTGATCATCCCAAATTCCATACCAATTTTTAAAATCAATAACCGTAACATGGCAAGATAAAGCAAAGGAAAGCAGCGACCCCTTAACCCATCATTCTTATCATTCCCCCCATTGAACTCTTGTGAACATGGTAATGACATACAATAAAGAAGTCCCACTCAAATCGGTTATTTCCCCCTCTCCTTTTAGTCAGCTTTCAACCTTTCCTCCCCCACCTCCAAGCCATCCAATGTACCCTTCAATTTTTCAGTATGATACCAGACTGTGTCTTTGAAAGGTGACATAATCCTGACTATCTCCTCCCGAGTACAATAGGCCAGTATGAATTTCTTCCATTTGGTAAAGTGCTGTCGTATTCTATCCGCCCTCCTTTCTGCATCCAATCCTTCTATTTCAAGAAGATGCATGAGCTGACCCAAGATCTCTTCAATCGCGGGGACCCTAGACTCCAACCAATTTTTTAGTATCGCTCTCTTGGCTGCCAGAAGTATCACATGTATAAGTCTGGGTGGGTTAGTCATCTTCCCTTTGGTATCGTTCCCCTCCTCCCAATGGTGAAAAATAGCGAACCCAGGTGAGAGCCGAACTTCAAGACCCCACACCTTTTGTATACAACTTTTGATCTGTGACCATAATGGACTCAAATGGGGGCAGGACCACAACCCGTGAAGGAGATCAGTTCCACTACTCTTACACTTAGGGCAATACGTAAGCCTGTCTGGCTTTGTTGCTGATGGAGGGAGATTGAAACCATAAATTGCCTTGTGCATAATTCTAAATTGGGTTTCTCGCCAATTCTCATTTAAAATTGATTTACGAAGAGCATTCCACCCTCCCCTAATTTTTACCCCCATAGACGGGTCCTCAAATTGTTTTTCCCAAGATTTAAATAAACCTTCCGGGTGCTGTCCTATTAGTATATCACGCATGGCTCCATAAAGAAAAGAGATAGATGATGAAGTTATTGAGTTCTTTACCAGACAATCAAAAGAGTTAAATACTACCTCCTGGGTCACATCATGCAACTGAGTCATAATACTATATCTCACTTGGTCATATTGGATTACTTGGTTAGGCCCCAGGCCATACTGCGCTATAATTTCGTCTCTACTCAACCATCTAGGCTCTGAGGTGTGCAAGAGATGAGCAACAGTCCTTATACCCCGCACCTTCCACTCTTCAAACAGCTTATTGCTTGTCCCCTGCACAAACTCTGGATTCCCCCATATAGGCAAGTATTTGGATATTTTATGGGGAAGTTTGTAATTTTTCCTCAACGCCTTCCACGCTGCAATCGTGTCTTTAAATAAGGAAGAGTGCTTGACTTTCACTGGGAGATTAGCCTGCCTAGTATGAAGCAATGCCACCAGATCCCAAGGTTGTGCATAGTCTCTCTCAAGCTCCAGCGCTGAATAATGCCTAGAGCCTTTAATCCAATCCAATATATATCTAGTCAAACAGGCTATATTGTAACCCCGAATGTTCGGCAAACTCAGACCTCCATGAACCTTAGATGCCATCAGCTTCTTAAGCCCTATACGAGGGCGTTTCCCCCTCCAAATGAAGTGTGAAAAAGCTCTATTTAGCTGGACAATATCTTTATGCTTGAGAAGCAGGGGAAGTGTTTGAAGATGATACATTAATTTTGATATCGACATCATCTTAATTAGGTGGACTCTACCAATTATGTTCAATGGAAGGTCGTGCCATCTTTTAAGATCTTGCTCTATTTGGCTCAGAAGGGGTGGATAGTTTAGACTATAAAGGGTTGCCGGAACCTTACCTATTTTAACTCCCAGGTATGTGATATATGACTTAGCCACTGTAATTCCTTCAAAAGGGTTCTGCTCCCGTGTTTGAACATTTGTCCCTCCCAGGTATAGGAGCTCGCATTTTGATGCATTAATCTTGAAGCCTGAGTACGCTCCAAACTCTCGCAAAATTTGTAAAATCTCGGGGACCTGCTGAGCTGGATTCGAAAGGAAAAGCAAAATGTCATCCGCAAAAAAAGCTGACTGAATTTGTCTATTATTTACAGAAATACCCTGGAAGGTGCTATGTGTAGATAACAATCGTACCAATGGTTCCAGAGCCAGATTAAAAAGTAATGGGGAAAGGGGGCAACCCTGTCTGGTTCCTTTCAGTAACGGAAAAGGGGCTGACAGATATCCTGGAATGTAAACTTGAGCCTTCGGATTTGTGTAAATTTCTCTAATGTAGGTATAAAATGACCCCGAAAAACGCATTTCATCTAGAACTCTATAAAGCCATGACCACTCAATATTGTCAAAGGCTTTCTCGGCATCTATTGTAAGCAAAGCGGGAGATTCTCCTTTCAGAGGCTGAAGGTTAACCCTATCCAGGACAAGAAGAACTTTTCTAATATTTAGTGTCCCTGATCTTTTCTGAATGAAACCGGCCTGTGCTGGGGAAATCAGTTGGGGAAGAATTATAGCTAGACGATTTGCCATAATCTTTGACATTATCTTCATATCTAGGTTGATAAGTGATATGGGCCTATACGAACCCGGATCCTTCGGGTCCTTCCCCTGTTTAGGGATCAATTTTATATATGCCCGGTTATTATTTTGGAAAGACGCATTACCGTCTAGTATGCTATTATACAGCTCTAGTAATGTAGGTAAGATCTCTTCCTTTACTGTTTTATAGAATTCTCCCGTAAATCCGTCAGGGCCAGGGGCTTTATAATTATGCATGGAGTTGATTGTCCCCAATACTTCTTCCCCCGTAATTTTGGCATTCAGAAAAGTGCGATGCTCTTCTGTGAGTCGAGGTAGTGTCACTTTAGATAAAAGATTATTATCGGGAAATTTGTCTCGCTTTTCCGACGAATAAAGGTTTCTATAATACGTGCCTAAAGTCTCAATTATTGTCTTAGGGTTTTTGTGTATCTCCCCCTTTTGATTTTTTATTTGCATGGGTCCCTGAGTTATAATCCTATTTTTCGCTAAGTTGGCCAGTATTTTCCCTGCTTTATTTCCAAAGCGATGTAATGTAGCTTCTGGCATTGACCTAGCCATTTGTTCCCGTTTTTCCGCCCACTCATTAAAAGCTCTTTGGGCTATTACCCATCTATCTCTATGGTCCCTGTGAGGTAAATCCGGAGATATGACGATAAATCATGACATTCAAGTCATGTCAGGAAGCCCTCTCCTGGTGTCACTACCCCCTTCCCTTCACACAACTGGTTTAGCAACAAATCCATGGCCATGTCCTGTGATATGGAAATTAGGTGGCTTTAGGACAATGTACACAGGATGACTCCCTGCCGTCACCCTGTAGTAGGAGCTGCTAGCTAGTTAGCAAGGCTATGGAAATAGCCAGACAGAACGACTCCAGTAAAAAATGGTTCATATCTCGCAAGCCATATTTCCGATAAATATGGCAACCATAACAATGGTGTCTCCGCATGTGGACGATGCTGGCACACCCTTTTTATGGAAGTAGGACATTGGGAAACACACCAAACGTGATATCAGCCATATGGGAACTCGTAGACAGGTCATGAGTCCCCTCGTTCTGCAGCGAAATTCATAACTGTCACAATGAGAGCATTGGCGTCCGTCTACGACGCTCCCAGGCACAGTTATGGCCAAAATCCCCTTTTCTGGATAATTCTGATCCATGCAGGGGGAGTGGCAGTGCTTCCCCGTGAGGTCACTAAGGTAGGAGGAGACCTGGATTTGCCGAGGTTGATAACCCTGCTTCGGCCATTTTCCAAGGTTCTTTTCGCTGGGGGCACGTGCAGGAAACATCTGTGGGAGTTCCTAGAAACCTGGTCTACAGCGCCCCCCTGTGGCCAGACGCAACAAGGTAACTGATTGAACTGTGTATGCCTGTTTGTAACCCATGCTTTATCTGTAACTGTACTCTGACGTATGTATATTCTGTAGATTCCCTATTGTATATATTGTAGTTTCTAGTGTGCTTTAGGCTGATTAAATTATATAATTAATCTTGGGCTGTTCTGTTATCTCGATCTTGAATCCCACGTCTGTGTGTTCGGCTAATAGTTACCGTAAATCGGTTGGTGGCAGCGAGTTTGTGCCAAGGATTATTGTGGGGAGGCCAGTGAGATTCGGGAAGATATTATATATTCCGCCCGCGGAGGTCGGGGGAATATATACCTTACTCTCACCGGGGACCCTTCAATAATCGGCATAAGTAGTATAGCGGCCTCCTTGCTTATTGTCGGGCAATTCCATAATTGGCCTGACTATAAGAGGGGCGCTAGAGAGCGCGTCACGTGCTCTGTCTGTCGGTCGGGAGGTATAAAGGAGGGGTGACCCCCACTTGTTACCCCCCGATTGTGACGTACTGGTAGCCAGCGCGGGGGATTTCTGAGTGACCCCCCCGGTGGTTTGTGACATATTGGTGGCATAGCGGTGGGATCGAGATAATAGTGTGTGTGAGGTGTGAGACCCATACTCCCAGACACTAAAGACTGCCTGCAGCAGCTGTGGCTGCTGGGGTCTTCAGACTAGCTCAACACTAGAGTGTCAGAGTGCAGATACTGTAAGGTGTGTGGAGGCATCAGGTGTCAGTTCTGTGTCAGTGACCAAAAGTCTGCAAGAATGGCTGATGGCACCAGGAGCAGAGCTATGCAACTGGCCATTGCTAAAGCAGGAGCCGAAGAGAGGGAGGACGGTGCTGTGGACAGCAATGAGGAGGTTGCCCACGAGTCCTCCAGGAGCTCGACGCCAGAAAACAGCTCTGCAGAGGACATTGCACAACCGGGCACTGCTGGACAAGATGAGGAGCAGCTCGCCCAAGGGTCCTCAACGAGCCAGATGCCAGCCCTCCGCTCTGCAATGGACAGTGAATCACCAGGCTCCGCAGCGGGCCGCAGATCACCACGTGCCATTCCACCGAGCCTGGGAGGCTCGGATAGCCTTCTTCAAATGGCTATGGCCCTACGCCAGGCTGGAGACCGGGAGGGCTACAAGGAACTCATGGCCGAGCGTGAGCGGCAAGCAGCGCGTGAAGAGCGCCAGGCAGAGCGTAACTACCAGCTGCAGCTAGCTCAGCTCCGGCCCTCATCAGCCACCCGTGACCTTCCAGACACCAAACTTCCAAAGGTCCGTGTTGAGGACTTCCCAGTGCTGGAGAAGGATGGAGACTTGGACTCTTTCTTGACTGCTTTTGAACGGACTTGCTTGCAGCATCATCTGAACAAGGACCAGTGGGCCAAATACCTGACCCCCCGTTTAAGGGGTAAGGCCCTGGATATCCTTGGGGACTTGCCTGCTGAGGCGGATCAGGGCTACGACACCATCAAGCGGGCCCTGATCCAACAGTACAACCTCACCCCGGAGTCCTACCGCAAGAAGTTCCGGACGCTGCAGAAGGGACCAAAGGACTCCTGGGCTGACCACCGGCGGGCACTTGCCCGAGCTGCCGACCACTGGACCCAAGGCCTGCAGCTTTCCACCGGACCGGAGATCCTGGACTTGTTCATCACGGAGCAACTCTTGTGGAACTGCCCTGAGGATCTCCGCCAGTTCATCCGAGACCAGAAGCCAAAGGGATCCACGGCTACAGCTGCCCTGGCAGATGACTACACCAACAATCGGGCTCCTGAAGCCAGGAGAGCAGCCACCAGCAGCACCTGGAGAGGGGGTAAGATGAACTCTGCGACTGCCCCACCTGCCCCTAGACTGCAGGGGGTGTCCCCCTCAACTCCCCTCTCCAGGCCCGTGGCAGAGCCAAGACGGTGCCACCAGTGCAACCTACCTGGACACTTCAAGGCCATGTGCCCTCAGCGTCCCAAGGCCCCGGCTCCGTCCCCGTCCCAAGGGCCGCCCAAGGTGTATTGTGTGGGGTGGGGGTGGTGGTAGGTCCCTGGACAGCTTCCAACCTGTCACCGTCGGCCAGTCTGTGACCATAGGACTGCGAGACAGCGCCTCGGAGGTGACTCTGGTGCGGCCTGAGATGGTGTCCCCCCAAGACTTGATCCCTGGAAAAACCCTCGCTGTCTCCGGGATTGGAGGCATTGACCCGGCGCTGCCTGTTGCTGACATTTATGTGGACTGGGGCGCAGGGCGGGGGGTGAGGGAGGTGGGGGTAACTGATCGGATCCCTGCAAACGTGCTACTTGGGACAGATTTGGGGCAAATAACCTCCCAGTTTGGCCCCGCCCCAAAGGCTGAACCTTCAGCCAGTGCTGACGTGCCTCCGGACAATGTTAATGTGTTATCTATGAATGATGTAAGGGAGGAGGGAGTGAACTCTGATATTTCTGCTTGCACAGACACCATAGACACACACACAGCTGCAGCTGTGACAGGGGAGGGGGTCAGAGAAAGGTGTGACAATGCCTCTACAAGTAATCAGCCTGTGAGCTGGGATCTGTTGCCCTCTGCAGGGATAAGCAGAGAGCAGGGTGCTGCAGGGGGAGGACCAGTGTGTGGGGTGGGGGCTACCACAGCAAATGTGGGGTCCCCAGAGATTTCACAGCGGGGTTCTGTTGCTGCAGGAGGGGAACAGGCAGGTGAGATTGGGGCCGGTCCAGGAGCGGAAGTGCTCCCAGGTAAGATCTCGGTGCAGGGTTCCCCCACAACCGGGGTGTCAGGAAGCCAGGTAGGTCTGCCTGAGCCGGCGACTTGGTCAGGAACGGAGGAGGAGCAGGCACGACCCACGGTCGCAGCGGCTGTGGCCGCTGTCACCCGCAGTGGGAGTGCTGGAAGCCAAGGGGCCTCCCGGAGGTCCGATAGCTCTTCCCCTTCTGACCAAGTGGCAGCCGAGTCAGGTGGAGGCCAGGACACAGGTCCCGGGGTACTGACTGAAGATGTGACAGTCTCGTCGATTCTGGCCACATCTAGTCAGGAGTTTCAGGCAGCGTTAGAAGCTGACGACAGCCTGAAAGCTCTAAAGGAGCAGGCGGCACAGCCTCCCTCGGACTCGGACCCGGAGCGAGTGGTCTGGGACCAAGGACGGCTGTACCGGGCCACGGTCCAGCAGGGTTCACCGGAGGCGTGGCCCAGGGACCGACAGTTGGTGGTACCCTATCCGTTCCGGACGGAGTTGTTGCGGATCGCACATGAGATTCCGATGGCCGGACACCTAGGGATCGCTAAGACCAAGGCCAGGTTAAACCAGCATTTCTACTGGCCAAAAATGGGGGCCGATGTGGCTGCCTACTGCCGTTCGTGTGAAACCTGTCAGAGAGTGGGGAAGGCGGGGCCACGCCCCAAAGCCCCACTGGTATCTCTGCCAATCATCGATGAGCCTTTCAGGAGGGTGGCTGTGGATCTGGTCGGCCCGCTGGCCATCCCCAGCAGCTCCGGGAAACGCTTCATACTGACGGTAGTGGACTATGCCACCCGGTACCCAGAAGCAGTGGCCTTGTCGTCCATTCGGGCTGACAAGGTGGCCACCGCATTGCTGGAGATTTTCTCCCGAGTGGGTTTTCCCCAGGAAATGCTCACCGACCGGGGGACCCAATTCATGTCCCAGCTGATGGAGGCCCTCTGTAAGCAAGTCCAGGTGCGACATCTGGTGGCCAGCCCGTACCATCCACAGACTAATGGCCTGTGCGAGCGGTTCAATGGCACCTTAAAGCAGATGCTTAAGATGTTGGTCGACTCCCATGGGCGTGACTGGGAGCGGTATCTCCCACACCTGTTATTTGCTTACCGGGAGGTTCCACAGGCCTCAACGGGATTCTCACCGTTTGAGCTCCTGTACGGGCGACGTGTGCGGGGCCCCCTGGCTCTGGTGAAAGAGGCTTGGGAAGGGGATTTGGCCACCCCTGGAGTGTCGGTTATCGAGTATGTCATGCGCTTCCGGGACAAAATGCAGGCCTTGACGCAACTGGTACACGACAATATGGCTCAAGCCCAGGCTGATCAGAAGCGTTGGTACGACCAGAACGCTTGTGAGAGGACCTACCAAGTGGGTCAAGAGGTGTGGGTACTGGTCCCCGTACCACAGGACAAGCTTCAGGCAGCCTGGGAAGGCCCATACCTCGTGTACCAGCAGCTCAACCCTGTGACGTACCTGGTCACCCTGGACCCTGCCCGTGGAAGGCGGAAGCCCTTCCATGTGAACATGATGAAGGCACATCATGAGCGGGAGGCATGTGCGCTCCCCGTGTGCAACCTGCCCGAGGAGGGAGAAGCGGAAACCCTCTTGGATATGCTAGCCCAGGTTAGGGCAGGCGGATCCATTGAGGATGTGGAGGTTGGCCACCAGCTCTTGGAGGACCAACGGTCCCAGCTGTGGGCCACCCTACACCCCTTCCGGGGGTTGTTTACCAACCAGCCCGGAAGGACTGACTTGGCTGTCCATCACGTGGACACTGGGGATCATCCCCCGATCCGGCGTTCAGCATATCGGGTCTCCCTGGAGGTGCAGCAACACATGCGCCAGGAGATTGACGAGATGCTGAAGCTGGGGGTGATCCAGGCATCCAACAGCGCTTGGGCCTCGCCTGTAGTCCTCGTCCCTAAGAAGGACCGAACCACTCGGTTCTGCGTGGACTACAGGGGGCTCAATGCTGTCACGGTCGCCGATGCGTACCCAATGCCACGCATCGATGACCTGCTCGATCAGTTGGCCGGGGCTCAGTACCTGACCATCATGGATCTGAGCCGGGGATATTGGCAGATCCCCCTGACTCGCAAGGCCAGGGAACGCTCTGCCTTTATTACCCCATTTGGACTGTACGAGTCCACGGTGATGCCATTCGGGATGAGGAATGCCCCTGCCACTTTCCAGCGGATGGTCAACACCCTGCTCAAGGGACTTGAAGGGTACGCGGCCGCGTACCTGGATGACATTGCCGTCTTCAGTCCCACCTGGGAAGATCACCTAGAGCATCTAGCACAGGTGCTCAGGCGGGTCCACCGGGCAGGTTTGACCATCAAGCCGGGCAAGTGTCAGCTGGCCATGAGCGAGGTCCAGTACCTCGGTCACCGGGTAGGCGGGGGAACACTGAAGCCCGAGCCTGAGAAAGTGGAAGCCATCGCATCCTGGCCCACCCCCAGGACCAAGAAGCAGGTGATGTCCTTCTTGGGGACCGCGGGGTACTATAGGAGGTTTGTTCCATGCTATAGTAGCCTGGCAAAGCCCTTGACGGACCTCACCAAGAAGAAGCTGCCCTCTGCAGTCGATTGGACAATGGACTGCGAGACAGCCTTCCGGGCCCTAAAGGACGCCCTGTCCAGCCCGCCCGTGCTACAGGCAGCCGACTTCACGCGGCCGTTTGTAGTACAGACCGACGCCAGTGACTTCGGCCTCGGTGCGGTGCTCAGCCAGGTGGACTCTGCGAGCCAAGAGCACCCAGTCTTGTACCTGAGCAGGAAGCTGCTACCAAGGGAAGTTGCCTATTCCACGATGGAGAAGGAGTGCCTGGCCATAGTGTGGGCCCTGCAGCGTCTGCAACCCTATCTATACGGGCGCCACTTCATCGTGGAGACGGACCACAATCCCCTCAGCTGGTTGCACACCGTCTCTGGGACGAATGGGCGATTGTTGCGATGGAGCCTTGCGCTCCAGCAATACAACTTCACCATTCGCCACAAAAGGGGCCGTGACCACGGTAACGCAGACGGGCTGTCCCGACAAGGAGAGGTCGCGGACGGGCGCACGGGGGAACACCGGAGTGTGCTGCCCCCTAGCGCCCTCAAAAGGGGGGAGGTGTGAGGTAAATCCGGAGATATGACGATAAATCATGACATTCAAGTCATGTCAGGAAGCCCTCTCCTGGTGTCACTACCCCCTTCCCTTCACACAACTGGTTTAGCAACAAATCCATGGCCATGTCCTGTGATATGGAAATTAGGTGGCTTTAGGACAATGTACACAGGATGACTCCCTGCCGTCACCCTGTAGTAGGAGCTGCTAGCTAGTTAGCAAGGCTATGGAAATAGCCAGACAGAACGACTCCAGTAAAAAATGGTTCATATCTCGCAAGCCATATTTCCGATAAATATGGCAACCATAACAATGGTGTCTCCGCATGTGGACGATGCTGGCACACCCTTTTTATGGAAGTAGGACATTGGGAAACACACCAAACGTGATATCAGCCATATGGGAACTCGTAGACAGGTCATGAGTCCCCTCGTTCTGCAGCGAAATTCATAACTGTCACAATGAGAGCATTGGCGTCCGTCTACGACGCTCCCAGGCACAGTTATGGCCAAAATCCCCTTTTCTGGATAATTCTGATCCATGCAGGGGGAGTGGCAGTGCTTCCCCGTGAGGTCACTAAGGTAGGAGGAGACCTGGATTTGCCCAGGTTGATAACCCTGCTTCGGCCATTTTCCAAGGTTCTTTTCGCTGGGGGCACGTGCAGGAAACATCTGTGGGAGTTCCTAGAAACCTGGTCTACAGCGCCCCCCTGTGGCCAGACGCAACAAGGTAACTGATTGAACTGTGTATGCCTGTTTGTAACCCATGCTTTATCTGTAACTGTACTCTGACGTATGTATATTCTGTAGATTCCCTATTGTATATATTGTAGTTTCTAGTGTGCTTTAGGCTGATTAAATTATATAATTAATCTTGGGCTGTTCTGTTATCTCGATCTTGAATCCCACGTCTGTGTGTTCGGCTAATAGTTACCGTAAATCGGTTGGTGGCAGCGAGTTTGTGCCAAGGATTATTGTGGGGAGGCCAGTGAGATTCGGGAAGATATTATATATTCCGCCCGCGGAGGTCGGGGGAATATATACCTTACTCTCACCGGGGACCCTTCAATAATCGGCATAAGTAGTATAGCGGCCTCCTTGCTTATTGTCGGGCAATTCCATAATTGGCCTGACTATAAGAGGGGCGCTAGAGAGCGCGTCACGTGCTCTGTCTGTCGGTCGGGAGGTATAAAGGAGGGGTGACCCCCACTTGTTACCCCCCGATTGTGACGTACTGGTAGCCAGCGCGGGGGATTTCTGAGTGACCCCCCCGGTGGTTTGTGACAGTCCCTATCAGGATGCTTTTGAAAAGAAGTATATGCTTCCCTCAATTTATGGGAGGTTTCAGTAAATTTAAGATGAGCCTTTTTCTTCAAATAGGAAACATGTGCTATCGTTCTGCCCCGTAATACTGCCTTCGCCGTGTCCCATAATAACATAGGTGTGTCTTTATGTTGATCATTATGTACCATAAATTCCGTCCACCATTCCTTTAATTTCAAGGAAAAATCTTCGTTATCTTTAAGGAAGGAAGGATATCTCCACAGATAGTCCGTTCCTCTGGGATAAATGTTTGCTAGGTCTAGCACCACCGGGGCATGGTCAGAAATCACCAAATCCTGGATAGTAGCTGAGTGGAGCGCACGTACCAGGTTCCCTGAAATAAGGAAGTAGTCAATGCGAGACCAGGAGCTATTAGCATGTGAATAGTGCGTAAATTCCCTATCCTGAGGGTGCAATAGTCTCCACGCATCCCATAAGGCCGTGGCATTTAACAGAGGACGCATAACTTTATCATGGCCGCGCGGTACATTTGGGGGGCCTTTAGCATTTTTCCTGTCCTCTAGCACAGATACCACCGAGTTGAAATCCCCCCCAATTATTAGATTAAAATGGGCATGTTCTAAAATTTTGGCCTCAAGTCGTTGAAAGAATGATTTGTTGTTTTCGTTCGGGGCATAAATATTAAAGATTTTATAAATTCCTCCAGGTATCTCCACTGAGACCATCTGAACCCTACCTTCCGTGTCCGCATATGTTTCCAGGACTTGATGTTGTAATCTCCTACTGACTAATGTAATAACCCCTGCTTTCCTTTTAACTGAAGATGACCCATAGACTCCTCCAACCCACAATTTCCCCATCCTCTGCATGTCTGAACCTTCCAGATGAGTTTCCTGAAGAAGTGCAATGTCCGGTTTGAGGCGATTAAGGTGGCGTAATATCTTAATTCTTTTTTGGGGGGAACGTAACCCCTTAACATTCCAGGTGACTATTCTCATAAAGCACATGTAATAAATGGAAATCCTGCCTTTCGTTTACCATGTTTTTGCTGCCCTCCCTTGCCAAAAAAAAATTCAACCAATTAGACAATTGAACATAGTGCTCACTTGCAATAGTGAGAGTAGTAGTAATAATAATAACTCTGTGTAAAATCTTTGCTACTTCACTTGAATCCAAAATCCCCAAACATTTCAAACATCTCCCTCCCCTCCCCCCCCCCAACTATACCAAAATACTCAGACTTCACTTTTTTCTGATCACTTTCCAAGCTCAGTCAACCTTATACTTATAGCATTTAACCAATATAAAGGACTGTCCCACCTACAAAGAAAGAGAGAAGGAAAAAAAAAAAAAAAAAAAAAAAAAAGTTCTCTTTCCTTTCCTCCGCCTCAGATTTCTTAAACTTTTTCCACTGCGGCTTCTCCAGCCTAAATCAAAAAATGGTGTCCCACCTTGAACTTTACACATCCGACATTTGTCTATTTGTCTCAGGTTCCCTTAAGTTCCTTGTTTTGCTGTCTCCGGTCCTTCGGGGAAGCTGTAGCGAGCTTCACAGAGCTCCCTTTGGTCACTCTCTGGTTCGGTGAGTCGTTGCGCCCTTGTCCTGGAGAATTCCTGAGGTCACGAGGACTGCTGATCCGCTCAATAAAGGCCTCTGCCTCCTTTGGACTTGAGAAAGAATTGTAGGATCCATCCTGATGTCTGATAATCAACGTTGCCGGGTACTTTAACTGGAAGCGTATATTTCTCTTAAATAAGGCAGAGCATATGTATGAGAATGCCCTCCGCTGCCGTGCGACCTCCGCAGAAAAATCCTCGAAGAGTAAGATGCGCGAGCCTTTCACCTCCAAGGGATGTTTCAATTTCCTGTATGCCTGTAATATTTCCTGTTTATCGGAGAAGTCCAAGTATTTCATTATGACTTGTCTTGGGCGTCTGTTATTTTCACTCTCATCACCTCTCCTTGGCGGACCAATGCGGTGCACCCTTTCCACTTTTCTCCTTCCTGCTACTCCCAGGGTTGTAGGAATAGTGGATTCACACAATGTACGTAGCTCACCAACTGGGTATGTTTCAGGCAGGCCGACAATGCGCAAATTGCTTCTTCTGGAGCGGTTCTCCAGATCGTCCACACGGTCCCTCAGGATCAGATTCTCCCTGGCCAGACGCATGACTGTAGTGTGGTCAGAGCCGAAGTCCTCCTCTAGCGTCGACATTCTGGTTTCCATAGCCGCAACCTGTTCCACCGTCTCATCAAGTTGGTTCTGTATGGCACTGAGAGCTGTTGCTATTGATGCTTTAATTGTAGCGGAGATGTCAGGTAGCAAACGATTGGCGACTTCATCAGCCAGACGCTTATAATCCATACCCTCCATTGTTTTGAATACATCCGGGGTCCCCTGGGAATCCTCCATCTCCATCTGATGAGTATTTTCAGGTGACCTAGGGACACTTAATTCTGTATGGGCAGTCACAATCTTTTTTTCACACTGTACGCTGGATGTATGAGGATTTTGTGTTTTGGAGCTGCTGCGCAGCAGGTATCTTTCCATCAAATAGTGAATGAAGGGACGCAAGTTTTGACACTGATTTAGTGTGGGTTGTCAGACAAATCTTGATTCTGCTCCCCCTTTTGTTTATTCTCACTTTCACCCCTTTCTCCCCCCTGCCAGAGTTATATGAATTCTCACTGTCCTGTAACTTTGCAGGGATGTATGTTTAAACTTCCCTCCTTCAGCTTCTTTCACTTTCTCCAGAGCTTTGCATTGATTCTGTATGCCTAGAGATTCAGCTCCTGCTTATGCACAGGTCTGGACAAGATGGGGGAAGGGCCCAGGGATTCTCTGCTCTTTGCAGAACTTGTCAGTAGCGTTGTTTGCTGCTGATATCTTATCAGGACTCCAGGAGATTTATTATTCTGCTGCCGGTTAACTGTTTAGTGCTGGGGGAGTGAGTGATCTGTGCAAGGTAAGCCGTCAGCTGTGTCCTGCTCTCTGTGTGCAGATCTGATTTTAGTGCAGGGAAGGCTCCGGCGCCATCTTTATCACGCTGCCAGACCTTGAGAGGGAGGGGGAGAGCGAAGTTCACCGCGCTGTTTCAAGTGATTATCTCCACGGCTCCCCTGCATGTAGCAACTTCACTCACCGGTGGAATGGAGCGGGGGAGGCTGATGGGTTGTCCGGTATATATGTCAGAGCTGCAGGGAATGACAGAGCTCAGGCGTCCTGTGTCCTACATGATCAGCGCAGGAGCCGGAAGTCTGCGTGTGTGTTTTGATGGGGAGGGGGGTCTGCGTGTGTGTTTTGATGGGGAGGGGGGTGTGCGTGTGTGTTTTGATGGGGAGGGGGGTGTGCGTGTGTGTTTTGATGGGGAGGGGGGTGTGCGTGTGTGTTTTGATGGGGAGGGGGGTGTGCGTGTGTGTTTTGATGGGGAGGGCGGTGTGCGTGTGTGTTTTGATGGGGAGGGCGGTGTGCGTGTGTGTTTTGATGGGGAGGGCGGTGTGCGTGTGTGTTTTGATGGGGAGGGCGGTGTGCGTGTGTGTTTTGATGGGGAGGGCGGTGTGCGTGTGTGTTTTGATGGGGAGGGCGGTGTGCGTGTGTGTTTTGATGGGGAGGGCGGTGTGCGTGTGTGTTTTGATGGGGAGGGCGGTGTGCGTGTGTGTTTTGATGGGGAGGGCGGTGTGCGTGTGTGTTTTGATGGGGAGGGCGGTGTGCGTGTGTGTTTTGTTGGGGAGGGCGGTGTGCGTGTGTGTTTTGATGGGGAGGGCGGTGTGCGTGTGTGTTTTGATGGGGAGGGCGGTGTGCGTGTGTGTTTTGATGGGGAGGGCGGTGTGCGTGTGTGTTTTGTTGGGGAGGGCGGTGTGCGTGTGTGTGTTGATGGGGAGGGCGGTGTGCGTGTGTTTTGATGGGGAGGGCGGTGTGCGTGTGTGTTTTCATGGGGAGGGGGGTGTGTGTGTGTCACCCCCTGGCCACTGCGAGCCCCCCAAACATGCAGCCTCACCCCCTGGCCACTGCGAGCCCCCCAAACATGCAGTGTCACCCCATGCAAGCCCCCCAAACATGCAGTGTCATCCCCTGGCCAGTGCGAGTCCTCCAAACATGCGTCACCCCCTGGCCACTGCGAGCCCCCCAAACATGCAGCCTCACCCCCTGGCCAGTGCGAGTCCTCCAAACATGCGTCACCCCCTGGCCAGTGCGAGCCCCCCCAAAACATGCAGCGTCGCTCCCCGGCCAGTGCGAGCCCTCCAACCGTGGAGCGTCGCTCCCCGGCCAGTGCGAGCCCCCCAACCGTGGAGCGTCGCTCCCCGGCCAGTGCGAGCCCCCCAACCGTGGAGCGTCGCTCCCCGGCCAGTGCGAGCCCCCCAACCGTGGAGCGTCGCTCCCCGGCCAGTGCGAGCCCCCCAACCGTGGAGCGTTCGCTCCCCGGCCAGTGCGAGCCCCCCAACCGTGGAGCGTTCGCTCCCCGGCCAGTGCGAGCCCCCCAACCGTGGAGCGTCGCTCCCCGGCCAGTGCGAGCCCCCCAACCGTGGAGCGTCGCTCCCCGGCCAGTGCGAGCCCCCCAACCGTGGAGCGTCGCTCCCCGGCCAGTGCGAGCCCCCCAACCGTGGAGCGTCGCTCCCCGGCCAGTGCGAGCCCCCCAACCGTGGAGCGTCGCTCCCCGGCCAGTGCGAGCCCCCCAACCGTGGAGCGTCGCTCCCCGGCCAGTGCGAGCCCCCCCAACCGTGGAGCGTCGCTCCCCGGCCAGTGCGAGCCCCCCAAACGTGCAGCTTCACCCCCTTTCCAGTGCGAATCCACCCCAAAGATGCAAAGTCGCTCCCCGGCCAGTGCGAGCCCCCCAAACGTGCAGCTTCACCCCCTTTCCAGTGCGAGTCCACCCCAAACATGCAAAGTCGCTCCCTGGCAAGTGTGAGCCGCCAAAACGTTCCACATTGCCTCCTGCAAGCCCCCCAAACGTGCAGCCTCACCTCCTGCCTAGAGTAACCCCCACATTCCTTATGAAACCTCCACAGCATCACCCCCTGCTCCGTGTAACCCACCATAAGCCACTTACCTTATTAAAGCCTGAGATATACACGAGCTGCAGCCCCCAACACAGACAGGAGACACTGCTCTGTGCCCCCCAACAATCAGGCTGAGACCCCAGAGCTATAACTAATGAGGAAACGCTGAATCTTCTCCACCTCAGGGTCAGGATCCTCCGCTCTGCACAGGAGCCCGAGCACTGCTGCTTCCCGCCCACAGATCAGCACGGCACCGAGGAAGCCCCGCCCCTTCCGGTGACATCATGATTCCATGAAATCACTCCTCCCCCTCAAAAAATCAACTCCGATCTAGCCTCTACCCTGCTGCTTCGGTAGAGGCTAGATCGGAGTTGATTTTTTGAGGTGGGAGGAGTGATTTCATGAAATCATGATGTCACCGGAAAAGGCGGGGCTTTCTCAGTGCCTTGCAGATCTGTGGGCGGGAAGCTGCAGTGCTCGGCTCCTCTGTGCAGAGCGGATGGATCCTGACCCTGAGGTGGAGAAGAGTCAGCGGTTCCTCATTAGTTATAGCTCTGGGGGCTCGCAGGGGGCAACGCTGCATGTTTGGGGGGGGGTAACTCGCACTGGCCAGGGGGTGACGCTGCACGTTTGGGGGGGGCTCGCACTGGCCAGGGGGCAGGGCCGGCTCCAGGTTTTTGTGGGCCCCGGGCGGAAGAGTCCCAGTGGGCCCCATCCACACGCAGACACACATACGTACACATACATATACATATTTAACGACAAACTCACAAAAATACATATAGAACTGACACATCTATACAGTCATATACACTGACATACATAGATACACATCATACATGCATACAGACACACACAGCTCTGCTGGATACATACATACAGACACAGCGCTGCTACATACATACACACATAGCTCTGCCACATACATACACACATAGCTCTGCCACATACATACACACATAGCTCTGCTATATACATGCACACATAGCTCTGCTACATACATGCACACCTAGCTCTGCTATATACATGCACACATAGCTCTGCTATATACATGCACACATAGCTCTGCTATATACATGCACACATAGCTCTGCTATATACATGCACACATAGCTCTGCTATATACATGCACACATAGCTCTGCTATATACATGCACACATAGCTCTGCTATATACATGCACACATAGCTCTGCTATATACATGCACACATAGCTCTGCTATATACATGCACACATAGCTCTGCTATATACATGCACACATAGCTCTGCTATATACATGCACACATAGCTCTGCTATATACATGCACACATAGCTCTGCTATATACATGCACACATAGCTCTGCTATATACATGCACACATAGCTCTGCTATATACATGCACACATAGCTCTGCTATATACATGCACACATAGCTCTGCTATATACATGCACACATAGCTCTGCTACATACATGCACACCTAGCTCTGCTACATACATACACACCTAGCTCTGCTACATACATACACACCTAGCTCTGCTACATACATACACACCTAGCTCTGCTACATACATACACACCTAGCTCTGCTACATACATACACACCTAGCTCTGCTACATACATACACACCTAGCTCTGCTACATACATACACACATAGCTCTGCTACATACATACACACATAGCTCTGCTACATACATACACACATAGCTCTGCTACATACATACACACATAGCTCTGCTACATACATACACACATAGCTCTGCTACATACATACACACATAGCTCTGCTACATACATACACACATAGCTCTGCTATATACATACACACCTAGCTCTGCTATATACATACACACCTAGCTCTGCTATATACATACACACCTAGCTCTGCTATATACATACACACCTAGCTCTGCTATATACATACACACCTAGCTCTGCTATATACATACACACCTAGCTCTGCTATATACATACACACCTAGCTCTGCTATATACATACACACATAGCTCTGCTATATACATACACACATAGCTCTGCTATATACATACACACATAGCTCTGCTATATACATACACACATAGCTCTGCTATATACATACACACATAGCTCTGCTATATACATACACACATAGCTCTGCTATATACATACACACATAGCTCTGCTATATACATACACACATAGCTCTGCTATATACATACACACATAGCTCTGCTATATACATACACACATAGCTCTGCTATATACATACACACCTAGCTCTGCTATATACATACACACCTAGCTCTGCTATATACATGCACACATAGCTCTGCTACATACACACATAGCTCTGCTATATACATACACACATAGCTCTGCTATATACATACACACATAGCTCTGCTATATACATGCACACATAGCTCTGCTACATACACACATAACTCTGCTATATACATACACACCTAGCTCTGCTATATACATACACACCTAGCTCTGCTATATACATACACACCTAGCTCTGCTATATACATACACACCTAGCTCTGCTATATACATACACACCTAGCTCTGCTATATACATACACACCTAGCTCTGCTATATACATACACACATAGCTCTGCTATATACATACACACATAGCTCTGCTATATACATACACACATAGCTCTGCTATATACATACACACATAGCTCTGCTATATACATACACACATAGCTCTGCTATATACATACACACATAGCTCTGCTATATACATGCACACATAGCTCTGCTATATACATGCACACATAGCTCTGCTATATACATGCACACATAGCTCTGCTATATACATGCACACATAGCTCTGCTATATACATACACACATAGCTCTGCTATATACATACACACATAGCTCTGCTATATACATGCACACATAGCTCTGCTATATACATGCACACATAGCTCTGCTATATACATGCACACATAGCTCTGCTATATACATGCACACATAGCTCTGCTATATACATACACACATAGCTCTGCTATATACATACACACATAGCTCTGCTATATACATGCACACATAGCTCTGCTATATACATACACACATAGCTCTGCTATATACATACACACATAGCTCTGCTATATACATACACACATAGCTCTGCTATATACATACACACATAGCTCTGCTATATACATACACACATAGCTCTGCTATATACATGCACACAGCTCTGCTATATACATACACACATAGCTCTGCTACATACATGCACACATAGCTCTGCTATATACATGCACACATAGCTCTGCTATATACATACACACATAGCTCTGCTATATACATACACACATAGCTCTGCTATATACATGCACACATAGCTCTGCTATATACATACACACCTAGCTCTGCTATATACATACACACATAGCTCTGCTATATACATACACACATAGCTCTGCTATATACATACACACATAGCTCTGCTATATACATACACACATAGCTCTGCTATATACATACACACCTAGCTCTGCTATATACATGCACACATAGCTCTGCTATATACATACACACATAGCTCTGCTATATACATACACACATAGCTCTGCTATATACATACACACATAGCTCTGCTATATACATACACACCTAGCTCTGCTATATACATACACACCTAGCTCTGCTATATACATACACACATAGCTCTGCTATATACATACACACATAGCTCTGCTATATACATACACACATAGCTCTGCTATATACATACACACATAGCTCTGCTATATACATACACACATAGCTCTGCTATATACATACACACATAGCTCTGCTATATACATACACACATAGCTCTGCTATATACATACACACATAGCTCTGCTATATACATACACACCTAGCTCTGCTATATACATGCACACATAGCTCTGCTATATACATACACACATAGCTCTGCTATATACATACACACATAGCTCTGCTATATACATGCACACATAGCTCTGCTATATACATACACACATAGCTCTGCTACATACAGACAGCGACAGACACGCGCGGCTCCGGGGGGGGCATAAATCGGGGGGTGGGGAGGGCACATACCGCTCAGGTCACGGTGGAGAGGGGGCCCACACAGCGCCGGAGGGACACGCTGTGCTGGGGGTCGCTGGCTGGCACTGCAACTCTCATCTGTGGGACTGAGCAGGATGCCGGTCTGTAGCTCCGCCCACAGATGAAGTTCAAACCAGGAAGTCTGCGCGCCTTAAAGAGACGGCGCCGCAGATTCCTGCCAAGGACTGCGGTCCCCGAAACTCGGCCCGGGGACCGCAGAACTAAGGAGAGTGGGCCCCGGCCAAGGTGCACCAGAGCTGACGAGGCCGAGTGGGCCCCCCCGGCTCTCCAGGGCCCCGGCATTTGCCCGGGTATGCCGGGTGCTGACGCCGGCCCTGCCAGGGGGTGATGCTGCATGTTTGGGGGGCTCGCACTGGCCAGGGGGGGGGAGGCTGCACGTTTGGGGGGATGGCACTGGCCGGGGGGCCACGCTGCATGTTTGGGGGGATGGCACTGGCCGGGTTGGTGACGCTGCACGTTTGGGGGGGGGCTCGCACTAGCCGGGGGGCGACGCTGCACGTTTGGGGGGGGTCTCGCACTGGCCGGGGGGTGACGCTGCATGTTTGGGGGGCTCGCACTGGTCAGGGGGTGACGCTGCATGTTTGGGGGGGGCTCGCACTGGCCAGGGGGTGAGGCTGCATGTTTGGGGGGGGCTCGCACTGGCCAGGGGGGTGACGCTGCATGTTTGGGGGGGGGCTCGCACTGGCCAGGGGGTGAGGCTGCATGTTTGGGGGGGGCTCGCACTGGCCAGGGGGTGAGGCTGCATGTTTGGGGGGGGCTCGCACTGGCCAGGGGGTGAGGCTGCATGTTTGGGGGGGCTCGCACTGGCCAGGGGGGGAGACGTGCAGCCTCTCTCCCTGCGAGCCCCCCCCCGACGTGCAGCCTCTCTCCCTGCGAGCCCCCCCCCCGACGTGCAGCCTCTCTCCCTGCGAGCCCCCCCCCGACGTGCAGCCTCTCTCCCTGCGAGCCCCCCCGACGTGCAGCCTCTCTCCCTGCGAGCCCCCCCGACGGGCAGCCTCTCTCCCTGCGAGCCCCCCCGACGGGCAGCCTCTCTCCCTGCGAGCCCCCCCGACGGGCAGCCTCTCTCCCTGCGAGCCCCCCCCGACGGGCAGCCTCTCTCCCTGCGAGCCCCCCCGACGGGCAGCCTCTCTCCCTGCGAGCCCCCCCGACGGGGGGGTGACGCTGCACGTTGTGAGGGGGGGCCGGCACTGGGCAGGGGGTGACGCTGCACGTTGTGAGGGGGGGCCGGCACTGGGCAGGGGGGTGACGCTGCACGTTGTGAGGGGGGGCCGGCACTGGGCAGGGGGGTGACGCTGCACGTTGTGAGGGGGGGCCGGCACTGGGCAGGGGGGTGACGCTGCACGTTGTGAGGGGGGGGCCGGCACTGGGCAGGGGGTGACGCTGCACGTTGTGAGGGGGGGCCGGCACTGGGCAGGGGGTGACGCTGCACGTTGTGAGGGGGGGGCCGGCACTGGGCAGGGGGTGACGCTGCTCGTTGTGAGGGGGGGCCGGCACTGGGCAGGGGGTGACGCTGCACGTTGTGAGGGGGGGCCGGCACTGGGCAGGGGGGTGACGCTGCACGTTGTGAGGGGGGGCCGGCACTGGGCAGGGGGGTGACGCTGCACGTTGTGAGGGGGGGCCGGCACTGGGCAGGGGGTGACGCTGCACGTTGTGACGGGGGGGCCGGCACTGGGCAGGGGGTGACGCTGCGCGTTGTGACGGGGGGCCGGCACTGGGCAGGGGGGTGACGCTGCGCGTTGTGAGGGGGGGCCGGCACTGGGCAGGGGGTGACGCTGCGCGTTGTGAGGGGGGGCCGGCACTGGGCAGGGGGTGACGCTGCACGTTGTGAGGGGGGGGCCGGCACTGGGCAGGGGGTGACGCTGCACGTTGTGACGGGGGGGCCGGCACTGGGCAGGGGGGTGACGCTGCACGTTGTGAGGGGGGGCCGGCACTGGGCAGGGGGTGACGCTGCACATTTGGTGGGGGCTCGCACTGGGCAGGGGGCGAAGGGGGGCCCTGTGTGTGTGTGCTGGGGGGGGCCTGTGTGTGTGGGCCGTGTGTGTGTGTGGGCCGTGTGTGTGTGTGGGCCGTGTGTGTGTGTGGGCCGTGTGTGTGTGTGCGCGCCGTGTGTGTGCGCCGTGTGTGTGTGCGTGTGTGTGGGCCGTGTGTGTGTGTGTGTGTGGGCCGTGTGTGTGTGTGTGGGCCGTGTGTGTGTGTGTGTGGGCCGTGTGTGTGTGTGTGGGGTGTGTGTGTGTGGGGTGTGTGTGTGTGTGTGGGCCGTGTGTGTGTGTGTGTGTGTGGGCCGTGTGTGTGGGCCGTGTGTGTGTGTGTGGGCCGTGTGTGTGTGTGTGGGCCGTGTGTGTGTGTGTGGGGTGTGTGTGGGGTGTGTGTGTGTGTGGGCCGTGTGTGTGTGTGGGCCGTGTGTGTGTGTGTGTGGCCGTGTGTGTGTGTGGGCCGTGTGTGTGTGTGTGGGCCGTGTGTGTGTGTGTGGGCCGTGTGTGTGTGTGTGGGCCGTGTGTGTGTGTGTGTGGGCCGTGTGTGTGTGGGCCGTGTGTGTGTGGGTGGGCCGTGTGTGTGGGCCGTGTGTGTGGGCCGTGTGTGTGTGTGTGGGCCGTGTGTGTGTGTGTGGGCCGTGTGTGTGTGTGTGGGCCGTGTGTGTGTGTGTGGGCCGTGTGTGTGTGTGTGGGCCGTGTGTGTGTGTGTGGGCCGTGTGTGTGTGTGTGGGGTGTGTGTGTGTGTGTGTGGGCCGTGTGTGTGTGTGTGTGGGCCGTGTGTGTGGGCCGTGTGTGTGTGTGTGGGCCGTGTGTGTGTGTGTGGGCCGTGTGTGTGTGTGTGGGCCGTGTGTGTGTGTGTGTGGGCCGTGTGTGTGTGTGTGTGGGCCGTGTGTGTGTGTGTGTGGGCCGTGTGTGTGTGTGTGGGCCGTGTGTGTGTGTGTGTGGGCCGTGTGTGTGTGTGTGTGGGCCGTGTGTGTGTGTGTGTGGGCCGTGTGTGTGTGTGGGCCGTGTGTGTGTGTGTGTGGGCCGTGTGTGTGTGTGTGGGCCGTGTGTGTGTGTGTGGGCCGTGTGTGTGTGTGTGGGCCGTGTGTGTGTGTGTGTGGGCCGTGTGTGTGTGTGTGTGGGCCGTGTGTGTGTGTGTGGGCCGTGTGTGTGTGTGTGTGGGGCCGTGTGTGTGGGCCGTGTGTGTGTGTGTGTGGGCCGTGTGTGTGTGTGTGTGTGTGTGGGCCGTGTGTGTGTGGGCCGTGTGTGTGTGTGTGTGTGTGTGGGCCGTGTGTGTGTGTGTGTGGGCCGTGTGTGTGTGTGTGTGGGCCGTGTTGTGTGTGTGTGTGTGGGCCGTGTGTGTGTGTGTGTGTGTGGGCCGTGTGTGTGTGTGTGGGCCGTGTGTGTGTGTGTGGGCCGTGTGTGTGTGTGGGCCGTGTGTGTGTGTGTGTGGGCCGTGTGTGTGTGTGTGGGCCGTGTGTGTGTGTGTGTGGGCCGTGTGTGTGTGTGGGCCGTGTGTGTGTGTGTGGGCCGTGTGTGTGTGTGTGGGCCGTGTGTGTGTGTGGGCCGTGTGTGTGTGTGTGTGGGCCGTGTGTGTGTGTGTGTGGGCCGTGTGTGTGTGTGTGTGGGCCGTGTGTGTGTGTGTGTGTGTGGGGCCGTGTGTGTGTGTGTGTGGGCCGTGTGTGTGTGTGTGTGGGCCGTGTGTGTGTGTGTGGGCCGTGTGTGTGTGTGTGGGCCGTGTGTGTGTGTGTGTGGGCCGTGTGTGTGTGTGTGTGGGCCGTGTGTGTGTGTGTGTGGGCCGTGTGTGGTGTGTGTGTGTGGGGCCGTGTGTGTGTGTGTGTGTGGGCCGTGTGTGTGTGTGTGTGTGCCTGTGTGTGTGGGCCGTGTGTGTGTGTGTGTGGGGCCGTGTGTGTGTGGGCCGTGTGTGTGTGTGGGGCCGTGTGTGTGTGTGTGTGGGCCGTGTGTGTGTGTGGGCCGTGTGTGTGTGTGTGGGCCGTGTGTGTGTGGGCCGTGTGTGTGTGGGCCGTGTGTGTGTGGGCCGTGTGTGTGTGTGGGCCGTGTGTGTGTGGGCCGTGTGTGTGTGTGTGTGTGGGCCGTGTGTGTGTGTGTGTGGGCCGTGTGTGTGTGTGTGTGGGCCGTGTGTGTGTGTGTGTGGGCCGTGTGTGTGTGTGTGTGGGCCGTGTGTGTGTGTGTGTGGGCCGTGTGTGTGTGTGTGTGTGGGCCGTGTGTGTGTGTGTGTGGGCCGTGTGTGTGTGTGTGGGCCGTGTGTGTGTGTGTGTGGGCCGTGTGTGTGTGGGGCCGTGTGTGTGTGTGTGGGCCGTGTGTGTGTGGGCCGTGTGTGTGTGGGCCGTGTGTGTGTGTGTGTGTGGGCCGTGTGTGTGTGTGGGCCGTGTGTGTGTGTGGGCCGTGTGTGTGGGCCGTGTGTGTGTGTGTGTGTGTGTGTGGGCCGTGTGTGTGTGTGTGTGTGTGGGCCGTGTGTGTGTGTGTGGGCCGTGTGTGTGTGTGTGGGCCGTGTGTGTGTGTGGGCCGTGTGTGTGTGTGGGCCGTGTGTGTGTGTGTGGGCCGTGTGTGTGTGTGGGCCGTGTGTGTGTGTGGGCCGTGTGTGTGTGTGTGGGCCGTGTGTGTGTGTGTGGGCCGTGTGTGTGTGTGTGGGCCGTGTGTGTGTGTGTGGGCCGTGTGTGTGTGTGGGCCGTGTGTGTGTGTGGGCGCCGTGTGTGTGTGGGGGCCGTGTGTGTGTGTGTGTGTGTGTGGGGGCCGTGTGTGTGTGGGGGCCGTGTGTGTGTGTGTGGGCCGTGTGTGTGTGTGGGCCGTGTGTGTGTGTGGGCCGTGTGTGTGTGTGTGTGGGCCGTGTGTGTGTGTGTGTGGGCCGTGTGTGTGGGCCGTGTGTGTGTGTGTGTGGGCCGTGTGTGTGTGTGTGGGCCGTGTGTGTGTGTGTGTGGGCCGTGTGTGTGTGTGTGGGCCGTGTGTGTGTGTGTGGGCCGTGTGTGTGGGCCGTGTGTGTGTGGGGCCGTGTGTGTGTGTGTGTGGGCCGTGTGTGTGTGTGTGTGGGCCGTGTGTGTGGGCCGTGTGTGTGGGCCGTGTGTGTGTGTGTGTGGGCCGTGTGTGTGTGTGTGTGGGCCGTGTGTGTGTGTGGGCCGTGTGTGTGTGTGTGTGTGTGTGTGGGCCGTGTGTGTGTGTGTGGGCGTGTGGGCCGTGTGTGTGTGTGTGGGCCGTGTGTGTGTGTGTGGGCCGTGTGTGTGTGTGTGTGTGTGGGCCGTGTGTGTGTGGGCCGTGTGTGTGTGTGTGTGGGCCGTGTGTGTGTGTGTGTGGGCCGTGTGTGTGTGTGTGTGGGCCGTGTGTGTGTGTGGGCCGTGTGTGTGTGTGTGGGCCGTGTGTGTGTGGGCCGTGTGTGTGTGTGGGCCGTGTGTGTGTGTGTGTGGGCCGTGTGTGTGTGTGTGGGGGCCGTGTGTGTGTGTGTGTGTGTGTGTGTGGGGGCCGTGTGTGTGTGTGTGTGTGTGTGTGTGTGGGGGCCCGTGTGTGTGTGTGTGTGTGTGTGTGGGGGGGCCGTGTGTGTGTGTGTGTGGGGGCCGTGTGTGTGTGTGTGTGTGGGGGCCGTGTGTGTGTGGGGGGCCGTGTGTGTGTGTGTGTGGGGGCCGTGTGTGTGGGGGCCGTGTGTGTGTGGGGGCCGTGTGTGTGGGGGCCGTGTGTGTGTGTGTGGGGGCCGTGTGTGTGGGGGCCGTGTGTGTGTGTGTGTGTGTGGGGGCCGTGTGTGTGGGGGCCGTGTGTGTGTGTGTGGGGGCCGTGTGTGTGTGTGGGGGGGCCGTGTGTGTGGGGGCCGTGTGTGTGTGTGGGGGCCGTGTGTGTGTGTGTGTGTGGGCCGTGTGTGTGTGTGTGTGTGTGGGCCGTGTGTGTGTGTGTGTGTGGGGGCCGTGTGTGTGTGTGGGGGCCGTGTGTGTGTGTGGGGGCCGTGTGTGTGTGTGGGCCGTGTGTGGGGGCCGTGTGTGTGTGTGGGGGCCGTGTGTGTGTGTGTGTGTGTGTGTGTGGGGGCCGTGTGTGTGTGTGTGTGGGGGCCGTGTGTGTGTGTGTGTGTGTGTGTGGGGGCCGTGTGTGTGTGTGTGTGTGTGTGTGTGGGGGCCGTGTGTGTGTGTGTGTGGGGGCCGTGTGTGTGTGTGTGTGGGGGGCCGTGTGTGTGTGTGTGTGTGTGTGTGTGTGGGGGCCGTGTGTGTGTGTGTGTGTGTGTGTGTGTGTGTGTGTGGGGGCCGTGTGTGTGTGGGGGCCGTGTGTGTGTGGGGGCCGTGTGTGTGTGTGTGTGGGGGCCGTGTGTGTGTGGGGGCCTGTGTGTGTGTGTGTGTGTGTGTGGGGGGGGCCGTGTGTGTGTGTGTGCGTGTGTGTGTGGGGGGCCGTGTGTGTGTGTGTGGGGGGGCCGTGTGTGTTGGGTGGGGCTCGCAGGGAGAGAGGCTGCACGTTGGGAGGGGGGGAGCTTGCAGGGGGAGAGAGGCTGCACGTTGGGGGGGGGGGGATGCAGGAGGAGAGAGGCTGCACGTTGGGGGGGGGATGCAGGAGGAG
Source organism: Anomaloglossus baeobatrachus (assembly GCF_048569485.1). Lineage (NCBI taxonomy): Eukaryota > Metazoa > Chordata > Amphibia > Anura > Aromobatidae > Anomaloglossus > Anomaloglossus baeobatrachus. The sequence continues at coordinate 21,770,780 of NC_134364.1, read as the reverse complement.
AGAGGCTGCACGTTGGGGGGGGGGATGCAGGAGGAGAGAGGCTGCACGTTGGGGGGGGGGGGAGCTTGCAGGGGGAAAGAGGCTGCACGTTGGGGGGGGAGCTTGCAGGGGGAAAGAGGCTGCACGTTGGGGGGGAGCTTGCAGGGGGAAAGAGGCTGCACGTTGGGGGGGGGGGGGGCTTGCAGGGGGAAAGAGGCTGCACGTTGGGGGGGGAGCTTGCAGGGGGAGAGAGGCTGCACGTTGGGGGGGGGGGGGGATGCAGGAGGAGAGAGGCTGCACGTTGGGGGGGGGGGATGCAGGAGGAGAGAGGCTGCACGTTGGGGGGGGGGATGCAGGAGGAGAGAGGCTGCACGTTGGGGGGGAGCTTGCAGGGGGAGAGAGGCTGCACGTTGGAAGGGGAGCTTGCAGGGGGAGAGAGGCTGCATGTTGGGGGGGGGGGGGAGATTGCAGGGGGGAGAGAGGCTGCACGTTGGGGGGGGAGATTGCAGGGGGAGAGGCTGCACGTTGGGGGGGGGGAGATTGCAGGGGGAGAGGGGCTGCACGTTGGGGGGGGAGATTGCAGGGGGAGAGGGGCTGCACGTTGGGGGGGGGAGATTGCAGGGGGAGAGGGGCTGCACGTTGGGGGGGGGGAGATTGCAGGGGGAGAGGGGCTGCACGTTGGGGGGGGAGATTGCAGGGGGAGAGGGGCTGCACGTGTGGGGGGGGGAGATTGCAGGGGGAGAGGGGCTGCACGTTGGGGGGGGGGAGATTGCAGGGGGAGAGGGGCTGCACGTTGGGGGGGGGGAGATTGCAGGGGGAGAGGGGCTGCACGTTGGGGGGGGGGAGATTGCAGGGGGAGAGGGGCTGCACGTTGGGGGGGGGGGGAGCTTGCAGGGGGAGAGAGGGGGGGGGAGGCTGCACGTTGGGGGTGGAGCTTGCAGGGGGAAAGAGGCTGCACGTGGGGGCCGAGCTTGCAGGGGGAGAGAGGCTGCACGTGGGGGGCTCGTGCTGGGCAGGGGGCCGTGTTGCACTTTGTGGGAGGTGTGCTATTAATCTTCTCCCTTTGTTTTTCTAACACAGTTTGTGACTACTGGCATCTGGGTGTAATTGCCCCCCGTCGTCCCACCTTAGAGACTGAGAGAACAGTGTGGTCTAATGCACATCACACCTCCTGTGTCCTCCAATGTATTCAACAAGAGGATTTTTATGGTAAATGGAGAAATACAATTTTTACACCTAAAACGCACGGGACTCGGATACAAAAGATTTTTTTTCTTTCATTGTTGCCAATGTCCAACATGGCTTTATTCTACGTATTAATTTGTAAAGTTGATTGTTAGTGTATATTTGTATCCCCGACCTACTGTCTCCCCCTCTCTAATTACCCTGTAGACTGTGAGCCCCTGAGGACAGGGTCCGCTCCCCTCTGTACCCGTCTGTCAGTGTTATGTATTTGTACTTCTGTCTCCTCCCCTTTACCCTGTAGACTGTAAGCCCCCGAGGGCAGGGGTCCGCTCCCCTTTGTACCCGTCTGTGAGGATTGGTTTATTCACTGTAATTTATATCTGTATTTTGTGTGTTACCCGTTCCCATGTACAGCAGGGAATAAATGTTCTCTATAAAAATAAAACTGTATAAATATATTTCTCCTTTTTTTTTTTTTTTTTAAATTGATATACTTATTTTAATAAAACTGTTCTAGAAGTTTGGGCTGAATGTTCATTTCTATAATGATAAAGCTCGGAGTGACATTAGTGAGCAGTCACTGCCGGTCGGGCTGCGGTCACAGTGTTGTAGGTAGTTTCCAAAACATCTCAGTCCTCACACGTAGACCCACAGTAAACTGATCAGATCTCGCTGACAATTTATTTTCTGTCTTTAGCAGCCCCCTGATCCTCTCTCACGCCCCCCATTTATTAGACCCCAGTCATGTTTCACAGTGTTTCCCTCCTTTGGTGGCAACATAACTCCATGAGGCTCACACCGCCTGATTCCGGTCATATGGGGCGAAACGTTTTTTTTTTTTGTTTTTTTTTTTTTAATTTAAAGGGACGTAAGTTGCTTTTTGCTGAGCGTCTGAAGCTGATGCCACCGCTGTTCCATAGGACAGGCTCTGGCAGAGGTCACACTACATATTTTACAGAGGGGTAACAATACTCCTTAGAAATTTTGAGAAGTATTTTTAGCCGCTGAGGAGAACATCATAATTTGCAGCAACTCAAAATGATAGTACATATAGTAGATGGGTATCTATAAGGCCCCTTTCAGATGTCCGTGTTTTAAACAGGTGCAAGCCACACGTACCAGTATGGTTGTCCATGTGGTACCAGTAACAAAAAAAAAGTAAGATACTGAAATGAATGTTTTGGTTTGGTTTTTTTTTGGTTTCTTTTTGTTTAATGTGGAAAGCCTGAAAAATTAAAGATATAGGAAGATAAATAGAGCTTATAGAATAGTGTTCTAGAGATAGTTAGCTTGACCAGCATTTTTACACCATTTTTATTTTTTAATTTAAAAAAAAAAGTGGGGTCCCCCCAACTTCCATGTCCAGCACAGGAACAGCAGCAGCTGTAGGCTGAAATCCTCAGCTCTCTGCTGTACCTTGGCTGGTTATGAAAAATAGAGGGGATCCCACGCTTATTTTTTACATTTTTAGATTAAAAAAAAATTACGTGTGGTCCCCTCCATTTTTACTAAAAAAAGAGCCATGGTACAGCAGACAACTGGGGGATGATATTCTTAGGGTGGAAAGGGCCATGGTTATTTGGCCCTTTCCAGCCTAACAATAGCAGCCCACAGACGCCCGAGAAGTGGCACATCAATTAGATGCAGCAATTGTGGTGCTGGACCTGGCTCTTCCCATTGCTTTGGTGCAATGGCAACCTGGGTAATATTTGTGGGGTTGATGCCAGCTCCAGCATACACCCCTACTAATAATCCAGTAGATGAAAGGAGAATAACAAACTTTATTTGAACAAAAAACCTTTGACTCAGACCTCATTCACCAATTTATTTGATTTTTATAAATAAAAAACAGTTCTACCGTTATCTATGGTGAGGTCCCACGACATTCCCCAAAAGCAAACCTGGAAAGACATAAAAGAGAAAATCATTCAATAAATAAAGACAAAAGACACCCTCTTTTCCAATTTATTTCTCTATCAAAGCCCTAATCCTGGTCTGCCGAAAGCCAATTGGGGGCAGTCACGTCAATCCTATACTGCTGTCACACTCAATGGAGAACCGGACATTCCTCATTGGTTGTGAGTGTACACACACACACACACACACACACACACACTGCTGTGGATGCTTCGGTTTGATGACCTTCATCTCATAAGGTGAGCTCAGGTTATTCAGGTCAGCAGTATGTGTGCGGGCGCGGCAGTGATGTCACAGGTTAATCAGAGTTCACAATGAACTCAGATGACATCCTGATGACACCCGCGCTACTGTGGGTATTGCGGCAGTAACGTCATCAGTTCATCGGAGTTCTCAATGAACTTTGAAGAACCCGTGAAGTCACTGTCGCTACACCCGTGGTAGCGTAGGTGTCGTCAGGATATCAGAGTTCCTTAGATACTCACCTGTCCCCAGCGATGCTGATGTCTATGGTGCTGCTGCTTCCAGGTCCTCCGTTGAGTGCATATTCATTGAGTATAATGAGCGGGGATTGGAAGCAAGTGACAGCAGGGCTGGAGACAAGTAAGTATAAAAATTCATTTTATTTCAGAGACACGTGTTTTCTCCGGTTCTTGTCACACGGATCACATCAGTGTGACACCCGTGCTGCCTGAGAAAAAAAAACAATGTCTGCATGCAGGGAAATGTGGGGCAACACGGTCCATGTAAAAACATGCATGTGTGAGGAACACTATAGAATAACATGAGTACGTGTGGCATCCGTGTTAAAAATGGATGTCACACATACCTGAAACATGGATAAAAATTCCCCGTTTTCCCAATCTGTGCGGGTTCCAGTGATCGGACACCGATCAGCAGGTGATCACCTTGCCCATGGATAGGTGATAACTTGTTTTCACTAAACAATCCCTTTAAGGCGTGCAAACAATCCCTACAATTATTTGTCCGACAGCTCTCTCTTGACTATCACATACAGGAGTGCTTGGCCAAATGTTCTTGTGTTCTCTCTCTGAGAGCTGATGTCGCCTCCTCTGGGGGTGGATTATCTTTCAAGAGATCAAAAGCATCAACAAGTGGAATTCAAACGCCGGTTCCTTCCCTCCCTTTACATCCATTCTCGAGGTAAGTCGGGAAGCCCCAATACACATCAGATTGTTGTCTGATCCTGGCGACTTTAGCCCTGTGTATGGGAGCCTTCATGTAATCTGTATAAGGGCTTAGTCAAACACCTATGAACGTCAGTACAATCTCTGAACACAATGCATGGACTGGGTGAGGCCTTCCTTATAGACAGTGCTGTGAGCTCAGAAATCATGAGCCTCACTGCAGCAACTCTGATCTAGTCACCTCTAGTGAGATAGAATGGAGTTACTGTACAGGGGACGTTTCTTACAGACAGTGCTGTGAGATCAGAAATCATGAACCTTAGTGCAACAACTGTGATCTAGTCATCTCTGTGCTGGGCAGTGTTGTAACTAGAATTTGATGGGCCCCAGTGCAAAATTAGGACCTGCCCCCCCCCAACACAGATACACTGGGTACAGGATAATGACACCGACACTCGGGGCATGGGATAATGACGCTGACACTCAGGGTACGGGATAATGAAGTTAACACTTGGCACTTTCCCTCAGCACTCAGGTTTTCCATGATCTGAAATCCCTCTTTCTATCATCATCCAGCTTTCCTATGTTCTGATATCCATCTTGTCCTCAGCACCCAGCTTCCCTAGGCTCTGCTATACATCTTTCCCTCAGCACCCAGCTTTTCTATATCAGAGTATCGGAAAGCTGGGGGCTGCGGGTAAGAGCCTCTTTCCATCAGCACAAAACTTTCCCATCCCAAGCTTATGTCTTTGTTCCCCCTCGTATATATAGTTCTCCAAATACTATAATGGCTCCCACATAGCCTTCCATATAGTATATTGGGTCCCACGTAACCCTTCATTTTATTAGAATGCGCCCCATAGTCCTCCTTGTATTATAATGCATTTTCCATAGTCCTCTATGCATAAGGTAGCTCTTATAGCCCTCCAATTATTATACTACAACTCCCATAGTCCTCCATGTATTATAATTCACTCCATAGTCCTCCATATATTATACTGCACCCCATAGTCCTCCATATATTATGCTGCACCCCATAGTCCTCCATGTTTTATAATGCACCCCCATAGTCCATGGATAAGGTAGCCCTCATAGGCCTTCATATATTATAATGCAGCCCCCATAGTCCTGCATGTATTATAATTCACCCCACAGCTCACCATGTATTATAATGCAGACCTCATAGGCCTCCATGTATAATAATGCAGCCCCCATAATCCTCCCTATATTATAATAGTAGCTGTCATATACCATCCCCCAGGCCCACCCACCCAGTTCCTTGACCACTTTTCAGCCTGGCTGCCGCACTTCATGTCCTCAGAATTACCAACCCTCATCCTAGGAGACTTTAACATACCCATGAACAGCCCCTCCTCCCCATCTGCATCCCAGCTTCTATCTCTCACCACCTCCCTTGGCCTCTCAGAGCTCTCATCTTCTGAGACACATGAAGATGGTAACACTCTTGACCTGGTCTTTATCCGCCTCTGCTCAATCTCTGACTTTGACAACTCACCTCTTCCCCTCTCTGACCACAACATCCTCTCCTTCAAGCTCACAAACCCTCGTCCACCCCAGTACACTCCCACCTATCACACATTCAGAAACCTACAGGCCATTGACTTTCAGACCCTTACAGACTCTTTACACTCATCACTGTCCCCTATCTCCTCACTTTCCTGTCCTGATCTGGCTGTAAACCATTACAATGACACACTCAGAAATACCCTAGACCAAGTAGCCCCCCTCACCCTCAGAACCTCCAAACACAGAGTAAAACAGCCTTGGCTCACTTCCCAAACTCGATTTCTCCAGTGATGCTCTAGGAGTGCCAAACGCATATGGAGGAAAACCCGCACACCAGAAAACTTCATCCACTACAAGTTCATCTTAAGGACCTACAACTCTTCCCTTCACCTCGCCAAACAGACCTACTTCACCACCCTTATTTCCTCACTATCCAACAATCCAAAAAAGCTCTTTGACACCTTTGACTCCCTCCTCAGTCCCAAAGTACATACCCCCATCACAGACCTTCATGCTGATGACCTGGCCTCATATTTCACAGATAAAATAGAAAACATCCGCCAAGAGATCAGCTCCCAGCTACCAAGCGTTGTGAATCCCATCCCTCCATATATCCCATCAAGCTCACTTTCCACATTTGACCCAGTCACAGAGGAGGAAGTCTCCAGGCTCCTCTCTTCTTCTCATCCTACCACTTGCCCTACTGATCCCTTTCCCTCACACCTACTCCAGTCCCTCTCTCTGGTTGTCACCACTCACCTAACTAAAATCTTCAATCTCTCTCTCTCTTCGGGTATCTTCCCCTCCTCCCTCAAACACTCATTATTACTCCATTATTAAAAAAACCCTTCCCTTGATCCGTCCTGCACAAGCAACTACAGACCAGTCTCCAATCTCCCCTTCATCTTCAAACTCTTGGAGCGCCTGGTCTACTCTCGCCTCACCCGCTACCTGTCCTCTCACTCTCCTCTAGATCCTTTACAGTCTGGCTTCCGCCCTTTACACTCAACAGAAACTGCCCTTGTCAAAGTGACCAATGACTGCAAAACGTAATGGTGACCACTCTCTGCTTATCCTTCTTGACCTCTCTGCCGCCTTCGACACTGTTGACCACCATCTCCTTCTCTCTATGCTCCATTCTATCGGCCTAAAGGACACTGTGCTCTCGTGGTTCTCTAACTATCTTTCTGGCCGTTCATTCAATGTATCATTTGCTGGCTCCACATCTTCTCCTCTTCCTCTCACTGTTGGGGTCCCTCAAGGTTCAGTCCTCGGCCCTCTTCTTTTCTCCCTCTACACTGCCCCAATTGGAATGACCATCAGCAGATTTGGTTTTCAGTACCATCTTTATGCTGATGACACGCAGCTATACACCTCATCCCCTGAGCTCACCTCGCTGTACTACAGAACACAAGTGACTGCCTGACTGCAGTTTGCAATGTCATGTCTGCTCTCTATCTCAAACTTAACCTTTCCAAAACTGCCCGCTCCTGCCGCTTGCACCTCAAACAAAAACACTCACCGTGGCCCTGATCCACTCTCGCCTTGACTACTGTAACTCTCTATTAATTGGTCTCCCCCTAACTAGACTCTCTCCTCTACAGTCCATCCTTAATGCAGCAGCTAGGGTCATCTATCTGGCTAATCGCTACTCGGATGCCTCTGCTCTGTGCCAGTCATTGCACTGGCTGCCCATATATCACAGGATCCAATTCAAACTGCTTGTTCTCACCCACAAAGCTCTCCACAGTACAGCACCCCCTACATCTCCACCCTCCTCTCTGTCTATCACCACAAAGCTCTCCACAGTGCGGCACCCCCCTACATCTCCACCCTCCTTTCTGTCTGTCTCTGTCTCACCCCACCCGTTCTCTACGCTCTGAAAACGACTTTCGACTAACATCAACACTAATCCGAACCTCCCACTCCCAGATCCAAGACTTCTTCCGAGCTGCACCAATCCTCTGGAACGCTCTACCCCAAGAAGTTAGGATGAATCATAACTTACTCTGCTTCAGACGCTCCCTAAAAACGCATCTTTTTAGGGCGGCCTATCACACTCCCTAATCTAATCCAATTCACACAGTGCCTCTACAATGTCTCACAACATAACCCCATGTCAAACTCCATGCCACCCAAATGCATCTCAAGATTCAGGCCCACTGGTCCAGGAAGCCATTATCTATCCCCCATTTCCTTGAAATTGCTGGATTATCATTGTAAATAAGCACTTGTACCTTGCCCCCCCACCCCACCCATATCTCATTGTAGATTGTAAGCTCTCACGAGCAGGGTTGTCTTTTTTTTCCCCTCTAAATATTGTATTTTCTATTACTGTTATTACTGTTACTTGTTTTTATATGATCCTCCTGAATTGTAAAGCGCTGCGGAATATGTTGGCGCTATAGAAATAAAGATTATTATTATTATTAATATTATTAATACAGCTCACATAGTACTCCATGTATTACTGTATAATGCACTCCCCATAGTCATTCATGTATTATAATGCAGCCCTCAAAGTCCTCTGTATATTATACTGAACCCCATTGTCCTGCATATACTGCACCCCATAGCCATCTATGTAAAATTCACCCCATAGTACTCCATATATTATACTGCACCACATAGTTCTCCATGTATTATACTGCACCCCATAGTACTACATATATTATACTGCACCCCACAGTCCTGCGTATATTATACTGCACCCCATAGTTTTCCATATATTATAATGCACCCCCATAGTCCTATATGTATTATAATGCAGTCACCATAGTCCTTCATACACTGTGTGCAGAATTATTAGGCAAGTTGTATTTCAGAGGATTTTTTGCTATTGTTGATCAACAACTATGTTCTCAATCACCCAAAAGACTCATAAATATCAAAGCTTAATATTTTTGGCAGTTGGAGTGGGGTTTTTTAGATTTGGCTATCTTAGGCTATGTGTCCACGCTGCGGAAAATGCACGGATTTTGCCGCGGATTTCTCGCGGAAAAGCCGCGGATTTCCCGAAAATCTGCAGCACCGGTACTTCCCAGCCATTTCTATGGCATTTTGGAAATGCTGTGTCCATGCTGCGGATTTCGTGCGGATTTTGGTCCGGAAAAATCTGCAACATGTCAATTATTGTTGCGGATTTTCATCCGGATTTTGGCTTTAAAATTGGGGAAAAAAAAAAAATCCGCACCAAAATCCGCATCAAATCCGCGGCAATTCCGCGGTAAATCCGCGGCAAATCCGCACCTTTGAAAAGGTGCGGATTTTGTGGGAAAGCTGCGGATTTTGATGCAGAAAAATCCGCAGCTACATTCTCTCGTGGACACATAGCCTTAGGAGGATATCTGT